>NC_087376.1:22862477-23162477 GCF_031761385.1 Necator americanus
CATTAAACATCGCGAAGAAACAACGCGCGACGAGCAAGCTGGCTTTCGTCCTGGCCGATCTACGATTGACCAGGTTTCATCGTCAGGAGAGTGATCGAAATCTGACAGCGGTATTCGAAGCCAATGCAACTAGCGTTTCTGGACTTTGAAGCCGCGTTCGACTTTCCTCACCGAGGCCGTCTTCTCAACGCGCTTCGCGCCAATGGAGTACCAGGAAAGTTCGTTCGCTTGCTCGATGACATGAATCAACGAACAACTGCTGCAGTTCGAACACCAGCCGGATGTACAACACCGTTTGAAGTGGTAACTGGAGTAAGACAAGGGGCGGCGGCAGGACCTTCCTGTTTAATTTCGCCATCGACGACATTATGCGAAGAACAGTCGACCAGTGTCCTGCCGACATTGTCTTAGCACCATCAAGGTGTCCCTTGACTGATCTCGAGTACGCCGACGATGTTGTTATATTCGCGGAAAGTAGTACGAAACTTCAACATGTTCTCAACCTTGTATCTAAGCTGGCTGCAGCCTACGAACTACGCCTACGTCCTGATAAATGCAAGCAGATGTGAATCTCTTCGAGACTTTGAACGGGAATCAGAGTGGACGGGCAACCGATAGAACTCGTCGATGAGTTCTGTTACCTGGGCTGTATGCTGAAGAACAACGGCAGCTACGAGAGAGATGTTCAGCAAAGATGCGCTAAGGCCACTTCTGCATTTAACTCCTTAACGAAATGGCTGTGGTCGACCCCCATCACCAACGAAGTCAAGCTGCGAGTCTATCCGCAATTCGCCCCATCATGATGAACGGACCAGACTTGGGCAGCACAACGGTTATGGAGAGGCTTAACTGCACGGGACGAAAACTGCTTAGACGGCTACTTGGCTACTTTTGGCCTCAGGTATGCCAAAATGAAGATCTTTACGCAGAAATTGATGTGGTATACCGGCGGATGACACGTGGAAGACATCAACATCTGGCACCCCATCGAAAGTGGCTAAGGTAAATCGTCTTCGCTTCTTCGGTCATATATTAAGGAGACCGGCAGATCGCCTTGTTCAACGAGTTCTGAGGAGTTTGTCGGGTTCGAGCTGGAAGAAGCCACCTGGCCGAAAACGGAAGTTCTGGACTGAGATGATGAAAGAGGACCTGAGGACACTCGGCGTGGATAGGTAGTTCAGGCGAGATTTAAGGTTTCGCAGAATATGGAATAGCGACGAATGGATTGATTCTGTGCAAGCTCTCGCAGATGATCGAGAAGGTTGGGCAGAGCTGAGTTCAAGCTGGCACACCTCGGCGAAGATGCGGGTAATCGCGTCAGGCGATGACATCAGCCCTCTGATTAAGTGAAGTAATATATATATATATATTATGTACATATATATATACATATATATGTATATATATATGTGTATGTATATATATGTATATATACATGTATGTATATAAATAAAGGATAAATTGTCTGGCGTTAATCAATCCGCTTGGGATGCACCCCCACGTTCACTTCAATTCAGAATCGTTTGAGGTTTACGAACGTATATCTGGCCTATACAGTGACTTGCGGTGGTTAGCTGATGTGTCAAGTCAGTGCTTTTATCCTCCCAGACAAGTCTGGGAGGATATATATATATATATACATATATATATATATATATATATATATATATATATATATATATATATATATATATGTATATATATACATATATATATATATATATATATATATATATATATGTATATATATATATATAATATATATGGGGCCGCGCATACAAGTCTGATTGCTACTTGCTCGTAGTGGACCTGCTTTAACTAATCACAATCAGGCGTTCGAGTGTACGGATTGGGAACGTACGAGCTATATAACCTACAGTGTTATATGGCAAAAGCTTCCCATACATTGCAAAAAGGTGCTGTCGTCCAGCACCATGCCAGATGCATCCTGGATCGACTAAGCCGTCATCGCCAAGAAACCCGGGACGAGCACGCTCTGGTCGATCGACGATTGATCAGGTGCTTATCGTGAGAAGAGTGAAGGTGTGGTAGGGGTATTCGAATCCTCTGCAGTTAGCTTTTTTGGACTTCGAAGCCGCTTTCGATTCTCCTCATTGAAACCGTCTTCTCGCGCCGATGGAGTTCCAGGAAACTTCATGCGCCTAATTAACTACATGAATAAAAGAACAACTGCAAAAACTGCGAACAGCAGCTGGATGTACTACACCGTTCGAAGTGGGAACTGGAGTGAGACAAGGGGCCGTGGCGGGGCCCTTCCTGTTCAACTTTGCCGTCGATAATATAATACGAAGAACAGTCGAGCAATGTCCCGCCAATCTCATTTTAGCACCTTATGCATGTCCCTTGGTGGATCTCGAGTACACCGACTATCTAGTAATATTCGCTTCTAGCAGCGCGAAGTTACAACATGCTGTTAATCTTGTATTTGCGACGCATGGGCAGATTCTATGCGAACTCTAGCTGAAGATCGAACAGGATGGGCTCAGATATGTTCAAGGACGATTCACCCCGTCGAAGATGCGGACAGCCGCGTTAGCCGTAACACACGTCCGCCGATTAGGTCAAGTAAGTCGTATATATCACCTTGATCACCTTGACTCCCGTTGCTCTTCGAACTGTTCGAGCGGGCGCCAGTAATTCTTCCATTTGTCCCGATCGCGCGCCAGAGTCGCATAGTGGTTCCTCTTTTCGCGTGGGACACGAAGTGCATCATAATTCTCTTTGAAAGACTTCGTGAAGAAATCTGACCATTGGGTCGGCGGTCTTCCTGTAGTTCTTAATATCGCGGGAAACCCAGTTACTCACGGCTCTGGTCCAACGGTTGTCGTTAAAGCGCCTCACAGCAACCTTATTTTATTTTCTTCGGCAAACGCGGCGGCGTCTCTAATCCTCGATCGCTGACGTAGGAGAGAACTTCGAAGCCCGTCTCTAACTTATGTGAAGCGGGATACTCCTAGCATCCCTCTCTCAATTACGGGTTCAATGACGCTCATCGCGTTTTCTGCTTGCGAAATACCCAGGTTTCCGAAGCATAAGTCAAAAGGCAAACACGGTAGTGTTGGAAAGGTGAGCACGGAGCAGGGTGTTCTTGGTCTTCTTCACTGCATCCTCGTTGTTCTTATACGCTCCCCAAGCCGCTCGTCTCCTGCTGCCCAGGTCGGGGGTCTGGCTCGTTCTTTATGTTCATTTCCCGACCCAGATAAACGTAGCTGGAGCATTCGGAAGCGTTTGCTCTGTTGAGTTCGAATAGGGCATCCAAGACCCATCCGTTACACATGAACACCGTCTTTTGCTCAGCTGAAGGTGAGATTGTATCACCTTGGCGGGCCCCCCTTCTTCTTCTTCTTCGTGATGATATTCTTGTAGAATGGCGAAATTCTGTTCGAAAAGTACAACCCTCGAAGTCCTTTATGTAGTGAGTAGGGATGTCTTGTCCAAGGCCGCCATGACCGTTTTTGTCTCAAATGAGTCAGGGTGCTTTGACAAACGTGTTTACAACTTAAACGACCAAACCTCTACAAAAAAAAATTGATGAACTGCATGCCTACTTTTTTGTGGGTAGGCATGGAGCTTATCAGTTCACTTGAGGAGAGGTTTGTTCGTTTAAATTGTAAGTCGAATCGCCCATTTCAGGCTCTGAAGAAGACGATTCTGCCGAAACGTTAGCCAATAAAATTATTTAACAACTTCGTGTACGGCTTATAAAAATCAATACGATTAGGCGATATTTGCCGATGTCATATGGATCTCCCTTCTTATACAACAACACGAGTTTTCCACTGGTTAGGAACCTTGCATTTCGAGAATCGATCGTTTACGCATAAAGATATATCGAACGACTGCACACGAGATACCAGAAACTAGAAATAATTGTACGTTTTATTTGCGTTAAGCAAAAAAATCGAAATTTCACAAACTGCTGTAGTATCTTACAAGGATTTAATAGTCTGTATAAATGCACATCTACATCGATATCTTCTATACAGTTTTTTCAATCACACATATACATCTTTCAAAAACCAGGTTCTCGGTTCTACACCTTTTAACTTTTATTTTGGAACGTTTTCAATTTTCAGCTAGCTATGTTTGCATTTGTTGCAACATTTGTTTTACAAATACAAATTTAAAAGAAAAATACAACTTTACAAACTTTCTACGTTTTTGCTTCATTTTTAGCATTTTCATTTTCTACGTTTTCTTCCAGTTTCTACGTTGCTACGTTGTTGCCTTTTTGTTCTTTGAACCTTCGTAAAAGGCAACTCTATCACGTAATTGCAATACAAACATTGCTCATGACCTCAGTGATGTGGTGATGGATGGGCGTGGCTTAGTGATCACAGGTAGCCTAAGATATGCCTGTTCTGGCCTATCGACAGTCTCTTCTGCAGGCTCTTATCCGGCTGCGGCTGCGGGTACCTAACGATACGCACCCCCGGAACCGGGAGGGAACAATTATTGCATCGAGAAGGGGAATGAAGAAACTCATCTACGACTTTTACTTCGATCTCTTGAACGGTCATGTCCACTTGCCTCCTCACCATCTGAGGGAAGACGGACATATCATTCCAGAGCTTCTCCCTTCCAAAGTAAAACATGCTATCATCTAGGCAAGAAATCGTACGGCACCCGGTCCCGACAGAATAAGATCAGAACACCTGAAGAACCTTCCGCTAGTACTCATCAACACCAGTGGAAGACCAGCAAGACCGTATATATAAGTAGGTATAAGCAAGCTACTACAAGCGGGCCACGCCCATAACTACTTGAGTCGCAGTGAGGTCACGATGAGTGACCATCATCTCACCATTTACTTCTTCAAAACTGTTGTACTTCCTGCTATGATTTATATTACAAGGATCGTTTAGAAGAGGAGCAAAATGCAGTCAGCACTATCGAACGCCTCACCGAAAGTGCAATGATAAAAATATTTCATTTCACATTAAGCGAAAGCGGTTCCAGAGTTCCATTCTAGGTCGAAAATCGAAGAACTGTTACTGTTACTTCTACCAAAGAAATAAATTTGGCCAGATCACCGTGAACAGGAGCTACAAAAATTGGGTGAAAGACTAGTAATCCGATGGTCAGGTTCACTCGCAAAATCATTGAAAGAAAAACATGAATTTCCACTGGTCCTCAGGCAAGCAGAGAGCAAATGACAACTCCTGCATGCGAGGGCGAAAGGAAATGTTATCAGCACCTAATCGAGTGGAAGAAAAGTAAGAAGGCAGATGACAGGAGTGACGTTAATGGATACCCTATTAAACTACTTTAACTATTACATTATTATAGGCACAGTGCGTAACGAAACGCTGAATGAAGAGTTCATCTCCGATCAGAACTGACTACTATATCCATTCATGATCGTGTCAAATAAGATGAAGCTACTATCCCCTCTCCAAAAACATTTTAGCGGAATAAGAGGCTTAGCTGGAATGCTATTTGCATCATTTCTACTTTTGTATCAGCCGCACTCCATTCTGCAACTTGGTCATGTTGAAATTACAAAATCTCAATCTCCAAACATTCTCACTAAATGTCAAATTAAAACAAGAGTTTTCATAACTTGAGTCAGTTATTTTACGAGTTTCCACTGATGAAATCGAGAGCGAATCTCTAAATATCCGTAGATTTGATTTTCTTATATATCTGCTTCCAGTGGTTCTTGACGATCCATTCAAATGGAGAACATCGGGACCCACAGACCATCCATGGTAAGTCGTAATTCCAGAAGCCCTCTTCTCTACGCTGAATGTAGGAGTCATCCGGCGGAGGGCACCGTAATGAAATTGAGCACATCATCGTCAGTAAAAGGTTCTGCCTGTCGGATATCGCTGTTGCGCCAAAATTCTGTACGAGATCGGACCATCGCCGAATCAGAGGGAGATTTTCCTTCATAAGGAGAGAAAATAAAGCCGCTAAAAAACAGAAAACAAAGTCCCAGAACTATCATTAACTGGGATCTCTCCGCATTGGACAACATTGGGAGAGGAGTGCAATCGGCTGGTTGAACATCTTCACGAGTGCACGAGGAAGGCTGAGAGTTTTGAAGCGACCGAGAGACGCCTGTCTCTCGAAACTTTTGAGCTGATACGCCGACGCGGGGCAGCACAAGCCGCAAGCAACCAAGAACTCACGTCCGAGCACGCAAGGCTTTGTAGAGAGGCGAGGAAGACCTAGAAGAGAGAAGAGCAAGTGGTGGCTGAAGCTGAAGAGGAGGGAAGGAGCATTTGCTATGCCCGTCGAGACTTCACCTATCGCAAAAGAAAGATGACTACTCTCCGGAACACGAATGGAAGAACTATGGCATCGAGAAAAGGAATGGACAAAATCATCCACAACTTCTCTCATCTTTTCGGGACCCATGTGAACTTGCCTTCTCAGCTCAGCTAAGGAGGATGGAAACGTTATTCTACAGGTTCCACTGTGCGAAAAACGACATGCTGTCACGTCGGTAAGAGAACATAAGGCACCCGGCAGCGACAGCATAAGGCCTGAACATCTGAAGAATCTCCGCCAGTTCTTACCAACAATCTGGCGAGACTCCTCGCAGTGAGTAAATGTAAAAGTAGTAAAGTAAAAGTAAAAGAGAAGTAAAAGTAAATGGTGAGATGATGGTCACTCATCGTGACCTCACTGCGACTCAAGTAGTTATGGGCGTGGCCCGCTTGTAGTAGCTTGCTTATACCTACTTATATATACGGTCTTGCTGGTCTTCCACTGGTGTTGATGAGTACTAGCGGAAGGTTCTTCAGGTGTTCTGATCTTATTCTGTCGGGACCGGGTGCCGTACGATTTCTTGCCTACATGATAGCATGTTTTACTTTGGAAGGGAGAAGCTCTGGAATGATATGTCCGTCTTCCCTCAGATGGTGAGGAGGCAAGTGGACATGGCCGTTCAAGAGATCGAAGTAAAAGTCGTAGATGAGTTTCTTCATTCCCCTTCTCGATGCAATAATTGTTCCCTCCCGGTTCCGGGGGTGCGTATCGTTAGGTACCCGCAGCCGCAGCCGGATAAGAGCCTGCAGAAGAGACTGTCGATAGGCCAGAACAGGCATATCTTAGGCTACCTGTGATCACTAAGCCACGCCCATCCATCACCACATCACTGAGGTCATGAGCAATGTTTGTATTGCAATTACGTGATAGAGTTGCCTTTTACGAAGGTTCAAAGAACAAAAAGGCAACAACGTAGCAACGTAGAAACTGGAAGAAAACGTAGAAAATGAAAATGCTAAAAATGAAGCAAAAACGTAGAAAGTTTGTAAAGTTGTATTTTTCTTTTAAATTTGTATTTGTAAAACAAATGTTGCAACAAATGCAAACATAGCTAGCTGAAAATTGAAAACGTTCCAAAATAAAAGTTAAAAGGTGTAGAACCGAGAACCTGGTTTTTGAAAGATGTATATGTGTGATTGAAAAAACTGTATAGAAGATATCGATGTAGATGTGCATTTATACAGACTATTAAATCCTTGTAAGATACTACAGCAGTTTGTGAAATTTCGATTTTTTTGCTTAACGCAAATAAAACGTACAATTATTTCTAGTCTCTGGTATCTCGTGTGCAGTCGTTCGATATATCTTTATGCGTAAACGATCGATTCTCCATAGTAAGGCAATAGCAGAGGTAGCGTGCCCCTGCGAGGCATGTTTCGCATCTCATTAGACAGAGCCGCTGATGGGGATGGGATGGGCGGGACGTGAGGCAAACGCAGCGCAGTGCTCTGCTGACGCTGCGCAGCGTAATTAACGATCGCCGTTGCCAGTCGTTTTCCCTAATGATCGGCTGTCGCGGCGGCTGCGGGTACCTAACGACCGCCCTCCGGTTCCGGGGAGCAGCCATCCTTGTCTTGCAATGGGTGAATTCTCAATGGGCATATCGGATGCTTTTCCCCGCCTCTGCAGCTTCAGCCAGCACTTCTGCTCTTCTCTCTTTAAGGTCTCCCTTTATCGTCTCTCTGCGAACCCTTGCGAGCTCGGAGGTGAGTTCTTGGTTCGCTGCCGCTTGTGCTGCTCCACACTGGCGTATCAGCTCAAAAGTTTCAAGAAACAAGCGTCTCTTGATTGTTTTAGAACTCTGTCTTCTTCGTGCAGTCGTGAAGTTCTTCAACGAGCCGGTCATATTCCTCGTCGATGTTGCCCATTGTGAAATCTTCCCAAAAGCCGGCTAGCGTAGCGGAGAGATCCCAGTTAATGATAGTTCCGGGATTTCGCTCTCTGAGCTTATGGCTTTCTCTTCTCTCCTTGTGACGGAAAATCTTTCTCGGAGGTCTTGGTCCGATCCCGTATAGAACCTTGGCAAAACAGCGACATCCGTCAGGCAAAACCTTTAATTGACGATGATGTGATCAATTTCATTATGATACCCTCCATCGGGTGTTTCCATGGGTGGTCTTAGTCATCATGATGAACTCGGAGAGCCTCTCCCCCTGTTCATTCCACGGTAGACCATGGGTCCCATATGAAGCTCCTCCTTGGGCCTATTTTATGATCGCCAATTATGACCTTGTAGAAACCATCGAAATCGCCAATTATGACCTTGTAGAAAGCGTGATCTTCCCAGTAGAACTTCTCCAGGTGTATATAGAAAGCTTCGTCTTTTTTTTTCAGTTTGATGTTGGAGCGTGAGCGACGAAGATTGTCAAGCCTGGGGTTGAACCATATCTTCTCATCCGCAGGCGTCCGATTCGGGTCGTAAGTTGTTTGAAAGAGTCGATGATCTTTGCCATACTCGTGTTGACGAGGACGCCAACTCCACCTACACCTCTACTGTCGTATGTTCCCAAGAACAGTTCTTCTCAAGTTTCATTTCATATCAAGCGTTGAGAGGGTGGCGTCGTCTTGTCTCGGTCAGCCCGATGACGTCGTACTTAATCTTCTTGGCTTGCATCATCAGATCTTCGATGACCGCTTCCTAAGCAAGCGTACGTGCGTTGTAAGTAGAGATCGTCATCCTAGTCCTTTTCCGTTTCGGTAGCCCATATGACTCCTGCAACTCCGTCTTTCCTACCGTATCAGGATTTTCTCCGGAATCAGGAGACTCTTTTCTATTACTGTGACATGCGTAAAATTTTAAAACCAATGAGCAGGTTGCAGGGCTCTAGCCTCATGAGTTTTTTGGAGAGTTTTGCGTTCTCCCGGAGTGGACATGTGGAGCATATTTCTTGGAGGCGACTCCAAACCGCCTCCCTTGCTCCTCCCAGTCACTTGATTGTAGGCTTTTGGCGGGACCGACGTGCGGGATACAAGGATGCCATAAGTCAGTCCTGGCTCAGCAGAAACGGGGAGTCTATCCCCTGAATCCACCCGCGTCTCTGGCACAAGGTCGCTTTTGGTCCACGATTAGCCCCCCATCCGCCACCCGGAGATGCGCCACGTAGCTTCGCGACCATGATCCCTCTAGTGAGGAAGATCCGTGGTGGTGAAGTCATTACCACAAAAATGTTTTCCGACCTCAACGGAAATGGTCGATCTTTTGTGTCATATTGTGCATCCCAACGCATAAACAGGATTTTCAATCCTCCTGGATTCTATTGTATGGGCGGTGCATGGGAACGACTAGTCGGTTTAACCAAGAGAGCTTTCAGTAAATCAGTTGGGCGCGAACGCTCGAGTCTTGCAAACATGTGTATCGTGATCACTCGAATTGAGGGGATTCTCAACAGGAGACCTCTTACGGGAACAGGAGAAACTGAACTCCAGTGATATGAGAGATACTTTTGAGACCCACTGACTTTTTAAAGAGAAATTCCAACTACTCGCTTACGAACGACAACGGTGTATACGTATCGGGCGATCTTGGCTGCGATCCTAATCTCATCCAAACAGAAAAACTAGCACTTGAAGCATTTGAAACATCAAAAGTGGTAGCCAATAAATTCTATGAAAAATGGAATGTTTTTTAATATCTGACTTCATTACAAAAAACGCAAAAAATCAATCTCAAACAACCCAGACACACATCAAGATCACTCCCAAGAATAGGTGAAATTGTTCTTATTGAAGAGAGGCTAATACCCAGAGGGTGCTGGTTATATGGTAATATTATGGAAATCATATACATCACCGATGGTTCGATTAGATCCGCCAAAGTACTTCCACCAAGCCGAAAAATAAATCCTTTGGACAAAATTTTCACCCTGGAAATCCGAAGTACTCCAGAGAGAACAATGGGCACCCAAAAGATCAACACCAACCTAACCAAGAAAGGAGGGAACTTCCAGCTCGTACCTCAAAAACGCAAGCGTGTAAGATTATCAGAGACTACGAACTAGAACTGGAAGGTGCTTAGTAGACTATTCCGCGAACATCTCTCGCACTATCTATTATTGCCATTTTGTCAATAATATCTCCAACATTGGCTGAACGTGTCTCCAATATAGCCTGCGTGAAAGAAAGATCAACATCTCACCTCCGAAAGATTCCTTCCAGCTGTTTCGATGTTCAATGAGGTCACAAAAAGCCTCATATACACATTTCCAATACTCCTCACAGCGACCAAGGAACACAACTTTCTCTCAAAAGCCCTTCTAGGCAACCCTCACTGTAGGTCTGCAGGAGCAATCGCTACGTAGCAGTGGTGGTTTGTATTTTGCCGTAATTCTGGCTATTTTAGTCTGGTCAATGTACAAACTCAGGCATGCTAACGATGCTAAACTGCTGGCCACTGTTTGTCTAACTGCAGTATGTCTAATTTTAACTACCGTTCTCATAAGTGCGAATGCATGTCAGCACGGATACGTGCGGGACTCAGCGAACCTCATTTGCAGTGACCAAAACAAGTGCTTCTATCAGTGCAATGAGGAATTCTTGTTTAATCCTCTTCCCACCAACATTCGCATGCAAATCAACCACTCGAACAAAACGCTTGGGTTCGTAAGGATCATCGAAAAACCAATGAAATTGATCTGAGCAGGGCCCAGAATTCTTCACAAGAGTCTGAAGTGAGTGTATACCACGTTGAAAGATGTGCTTAAGCAAGGTCTTGCACTGACAATAAATGCCATCTAACGAAACTGTCCACGAGCTGAGAATGTACAAGACGTATAAAAGGACATTCTAGTTGTATATCGATCTGCGGGGGCATACCATGTGGTTGCTCATTGCCACTCCCCGCATGTCAGTTCTGCAGAGTCGTAAATCAACATGAAAATCATGGTAGAATTGTGAAGTTGCTGTACGACTCACGATGAATTTTTACGTGCTGAGTAAAGGTGACTTGGCTAATCGAGGAGTCTGTAATCACTATCGTCTCAATTGAATTGAAGATTTTTCTTTTCAAATTGGTGAAAGCGAAACAGCCCTATCTTATTCTCTAAAGACCCTTCGGGTAGTTTGAACTAGTCTGTATGTGGTCATTCGTGGGGAATTATTGTTGAAACCTAAGGTGCCGGCACTTTCTCCTCCTTTCAGTATTCTGGTGATGCTAGATAGGGAGACTCGTGTGTGGAGCTAGTCGATAACAATGAAGATAGAAGGATAGTTTCCGATGTCATACGCAATTACCTTCTTGTGTTATAATGTTTTCAGGAGAAATGTTTCATTGGTAATTCCAAAGTCGTACTATCCACCGGATGATTTCCACGTTCAATGTAAAGAGGAAATCGTTTGGAACTGACACTTACCATGGATGGTCGTAGCCCCCATGATAAGATCACTCTTTATTGTTGTCCGTTTCAGTGTAGTCCTTGGAAGCTGACGTTCTACTGCTGAGGTTCTTCCTACTTTATTTCGTGGTCGTTGGCTGGGTCATTGCTCTTCATATCTGCTCCCGTGCCCCACATTTCACTTTTGACCCTTTACTGCGGCGGCAGCCATTAGGTCATCTAGGCTAGTCCAGTATCTTGTAATCGATATGCAGCTGGATGATCAACGTGCGTGCAGTTGTAACTGCAGGGTGATTGTTGTAGTACATATTAGTAGGGCAGTTATTTCCCGAAATAAGGTTGTGACGTGGAAGTGTGAGATTGCTGCTTGAAGGTGTAAGGTAAATATTTCGGGCAGGAAGTACTTTGAAGAAAGGACGCCTCAAGGTAAAGTTGCCGTTTATATAACATTTCTCTTTCTGAATGAAGGACACATTTTGTTTCCACCATCCACTTTTATAAGCATTTTTAATCCATTACATCTGCTACATTATCAGCCTTAGCAACGAAATTGGACTTTTTCTTCATTCCAGCTCCTGGTCACTGCCCAGTTAACATTCGAGTTCATTATATGGTCAACCTTCGATTAATGATTCCTGTAACTGAACGCACGGTGCGGTTGCGCGAGCAGCAGCGTTCGAAGCGGTGCGACGGAGATAGCGGTTAGGATCGTTAACTTCAGCGGTGAGCAGTGCTACCTGTGCTACCGAGAGTCGACCCCAAACCAGCCACTCTGGGTACAGCCGCTTACGCAACTACACCGATCTTCAAGGGATAGTATTTTAGTTGTCTCAACCCCGGTAGGTCAACTGTTTAATTCACAGTGGCCTAAGTTCTTAGCTAAAGAAATTATCTATCCACTTCATTGATGAAGATAGTCGCTAATTTTTTGGCGACAACATTCTTGATTCAAGTTGAATAGGCGGTGGTTCAGTTGTTTTAGGGTTAGCCACGTAAATTTGCCTCAAACTTGGGTAATTAAACGTTTATAAACCTACCTACCCTAGATACCTAGATAGATACACTACCCTAGATGGTACGAAAAGTCTTAGAGGTTATCGATGGGTATCGAACACATGGAACGTACGAATGCAATGAAAGGCTGATCCTATGGTTGGGAAGTTGATACTTGGAACGTTCTGTATAACTGATCTCTAGTAAGAAAATGAATTTTTTTTTTAAATAGATTTCTAAATTTCGTAAGGTCGGTATCTAGACAATGTTTACTGCTACTTTTCTAGTGGATCATCATACAACTTAGTACGTCATGTAGTATTAACTGCATAGTTTTTTAAATTTGTTACTATTGTATTTGGGCTCGTTATTTCTATATATTCTCTTTATTGCTCTACGTAATACATATGTAATATCTCGAAGGCATTCGCGCAAAAGTCTGCGGGAGCCTCTTTACCGTCCTTCGATCTAGAGCTGTGACTCAGGGTTTCCCCACATCTGGAGAAAAGTAGGTAATCCGTTTCAAGATGTCAAACACCCTGCACAGGGAATATGTGGTTTTTAAAATATCACTTCAAATCAAATAGCTGTTGATTACAAAAGTGTTAGGGATTGTACAGATTCGTTTCCTAAGGAGCAGCTAATATAATTGTTAAGAGTATGCTCTTCTGATCTCACTTCGCAACTAGAATCTCGAATGGATCTTGCCATTGAATGCGGATCTGACGGTTAGTGTATCAAATTCTATCCTGTGTTCTTGTTGGATTTAATTAGTGCTTTTTTGTTGAAGGTGCTAACAAAAGTGTACATGCTTCGTTTTATGATTCGGAACATGATCAAGTTACTATTGTCGTGGGAAGTGGACAGTATAACGTAATTGCTAGTTATGAGCTTCACTTTCTTCCTCTTCTATTATTATCATTCTTTTCAGTGGACAATATGTGTTTTCAACATGATAGAAATAGAAGCGCGTTTCGACAAGGGTTGGGATATCTGTCAAAAAACTACGCTTCATGAGAGTTCACCGGTAAAGTGATAGGATGTTTCGTTTTCTGCGCCCTTTTATTTTCTGTTACCTTGTCTATGAAAAAGACTATGAAATAATAATAATTAGTAGCAAAATAATTGTAATAAATTATTGTTTCAATTATTTCAGTGGCAACAAAAAATAAAAAAGAATTTGTCGCCTTGATTGTCTTAATTGATTGTCTTAATTACTTCAACTCCCGTTGTTCTTCGAACTGCTCGAGCGGGCGCCAGTAATTCTTCCGTTTGTCCCGATCGCGTGCCAGACTCGCCCAGCAGTTTCGCCTTTTGCGTGGGACACGAAGAGCATCATAATTTTCTTCGAAATACTTCGTGAAGAAATCTGACCATTGGGTCGGCGGTCTTCCTGTAGTTCTTAATATCGCGGGAAACCCAGTTACTCACGGCTCTGGTCCAACGGTTGTCGTTAAAGCGCCTCACAGCAACCTTATTTTATTTTCTTCGGCAAACGCGGCGGCGTCTCTAATCCTCGATCGCTGACGTAGGAGAGAACTTCGAAGCCCGTCTCTAACTTGTGTGAAGCGGGATACTCCTAGCACCCCTCTCTCAATTACGGGTTCAATGACGCTCATCGCGTTTTCTGCTTGCGAAATACCCAGGTTTCCGAAGCATAAGTCAAAAGGCAAACACGGTAGTGTTGGAAAGGTGAGCACGGAGCAGGGTGTTCTTGGTCTTCTTGACTACATCCTCGATGCTCTTATACGCTCTCCAAGCCGCTCGTATCCTCCTGCCCAGCTCGGGGGTCAGGTCGTTCATTATATTTAATGCCCGACCCAGATAAACGTATCTGATGCATTCGGATTCGTTCGTTCCGTTGAGCGTGAATGGGGGATCCAAGTTCGGTCCGTTACGCATGAACATCGTCCTTTGCAGATTCCGCTGAAGATCGATGCATCTACATGTTTCGTCAAATTCGGTCAGCATTCGTTCCGTTTGACTAATACTAGATGTTATCAGAACGATATCATCAAGCGTAAATGGTGTAGCTGCCGACCATCAACCTTCACTCCCATGTCGTCCCATTCCAGCCTTTGCATTACGTTCTTGAGGTTGACCGTGAATATTTTAAGTGAGATTATTTTAGGACGTATCACCCTGTCGGACCTCTCTCTTCATGTCAATGATAGTATTCTTGTAGAATGGCGAAATTCTGGTCGTGAACCTACTGTAGAACTCTCGAAATACCTTTATATACTGAGTAGGGACGCCTTGGTTGTCCAAGGCCTCTACGACCGCTTCCGTTTCAACTGATTTGAAGACCTTCAAGTCGATAAAGGAGAGACAGAGCGGCATCTCGTGCTCTTGTGATACCTCGATGAGTTTCGAAAAAACGGTGTGAACGTAGTCAATCGTGAGTCCTTTTTGAAACCGTGCTTGCTCGCATGGCTGTCCTTCATCCAAAGTATTTTTTTTAACACTATTAAAGATCATTCTTGTGAAGAGCTTGTAGATGAAGGATAGTAAGCAGATTGGGGAAGAGTTACCGATGTCTTGTGTATCTCTCTTCTTATACAACAACACAGTCCTGCTAGTTTTCCACTGGTTAGGAACCTTGCATTTCGAGAGGTAACGTGCGAGAAGTCTCGCCAGATTGTTGGTAAGAACTGGCGGAGATTCTTCAGATGTTCAGGCCTTATGCTGTCGCTGCCGGGTGCCTTATGTTCTCTTACCGACGTGACAGCATGTCGTATTTCGCACAGTGGAACCTGTAGAATGACGTTTCCATCCTCCTTAGCTGAGCTGAGAAGGCAAGTTCACATGGGTCCCGAAAAGATGAGAGAAGTTGTGGATGATTTTGTCCATTCCTTTTCTCGATGCCATAGTTCTTCCATTCGTGTTCCGGAGAGTAGTCATCTTTCTTTTGCGATAGGTGAAGTCTCGACGGGCATAGCAAATGCTCCTTCCCTCCTCTTCAGCTTCAGCCACCACTTGCTCTTCTCTCTTTTAGGTCTTCCTCGCCTCTCTACAAAGCCTTGCGTGCTCGGACGTGAGTTCTTGGTTGCTTGCGGCTTGTGCTGCCCCGCGTCGGCGTATCAGCTCAAAAGTTTCGAGAGACAGGCGTCTCTCGGTCGCTTCAAAACTCTCAGCCTTCCTCGTGCACTCGTGAAGATGTTCAACCAGCCGATTGCACTCCTCTCCCAATGTTGTCCAATGCGGAGAGATCCCAGTTAATGATAGTTCTGGGACTTCGTTTTCTGAACTTAGCGGCTTTATTTTCTCTCCTTATGAAGGAAAATCTCCCTCTGATTCGGCGGTGGTCCGATCTCGTACAGAATTTTGGCGCAACAGCGATATCCGACAGGCAGAACCTTTTACTGACGATGATGTGCTCAATTTCATTACGGTACCCTCCGCCGGGTGACTCCCACATCCAGCGTAGAGAAGAGGGCTCCTGAAATTACGAGTTACCATGGATGGTCTTAGTCTTCATGATACTCGGAGAGCCTGTCTCTCTGTTCATTCCATTGTAGGCTGTGGGTCCAGATGTAAAGTTCCTCAGCAATTTTGGCGTTAAAATCACCAACAATGATCTTGTAGAAATTATGGTCTTCTCTGTAGAACTTTTCGGGTGCAATAGAAAGCTTCGACTCCTTCGTAGCTTTTCGTAAAAGAAATGCACCTAAGAACATTTCTTCTCTAACGTCATATACGACGTTCAGTGGATGATGTCGTCTCGTCTCGGTCAGTCCAATGACGTCATACCTAATCATACTAGTTCGCATCATCAAATCTTCAATGACCGCATCCGCTGCAAGCGTACGAACGTTATACGTAGAGACCAACATACTTGCCCTTCTCCGTTTCGGTGGCCTATATGAATCCCGCAACCCCGTCCTTCCGGCTACCACACCAGGCATTTCTTCGGAGTCAGGAGACTTTTTATTTCACTTATATCTAATTGTATCTTTTGTAATCTCCATCGTTATCCGGCACCTGGTAGAGTTTCAATCCGATGCTCATAAAATATCGTTTCCTTTGAAGTAAAATATGATTCTAGGTGAGCTCGTACGTCGTCGTTGTTTTTGAAATTTTTATTTCTTAGGTAGTGTATCATCCATAGAAATAAATGGAAATCAGATTGCTCTATCTCTGGAGAAAATGGGGGCTATGGTAAAACCTACCAGCTTAGCTGCCTTATTTTTTCTTTGGCTAATCTTGCTTCTAAACCAGAGTTAGCATTTATTGGCTTTCAATACGTCTCCATGTACATCACGAATTTTCTTTGTTGTAATCGCTGCATTAACACAGGATCGAAAATGAAACAGCAGGCAATGCAAGCAACGTAAACGTTCTTCGGTTGCAACTTTACAATTACCCAATAAAAACGTTTAATTTTAATTGTCACCAAAGTCAATACTACGACTTCTAATATTGCCATATAAAACAGCCCTTTATGCATTCATGCTCTGAACAAGAATGTAGCAGATATTCCAAATCGACTTATGTGAACAAAGGACCTCATCATCGCTTCCACGTTCAAGAGAAATCATCGACGCTATCAGCTCACATGGCAGGGGTGAACCCTTTTAACGCCTGAAGAGCAGTGCAAGCGAAAGATGGGAACTCTCAAAGTTCAGCTTGACTACGTTCTGGCGAGGAACTTTCCTCAGCATCGAAAATTACACCATATACTGCGGCGACGCTGACGAGAACAAAGTAGGTGGCTGCGCGATAGCTGACAGGAACGATTACAAGAACCAGGTGGATGAATTTGGCTCAACGTCGTCTAGATGCGCCTTTTTACGACTGCGGGATCGCAGAGGACGTAAACTCTGGATCGTAAGTGCTCACGCATCTACGGAAACCGCTGAAGACAACAGTAACGACGCCTTCTATGATGAACTCAATGCGTTGATGTCTAAAATACCAAGTTAGCAGGTGGTCGTTGTCGGCATCGACGCAAATGCGAAGATAGGACTCGAACAGCAATCCGATGTGCCAGAAAAATGGTATTGTCCGGTGGAGCGCACGTCGGACAGCGGTGACCGTCTGATCTAAGTATGCGAACAGACGGGCCTCATCATAGCTTCTACGTTTAAAAGGAATCATCGACGCCATCAGCTCACGTGGCAGGGTCAACCCTTTTAACGCCTGAAGTGCAGCGAAGCGGAAGATGAGGACTCTTAAGCTTCAGCTCGACTACGTTCTGGCGAGGAACATTCCTCAGTCAGATATCCGAAAATCTAGAGCTGTTTGGGACGTCGCGTTCGACTCTGACCACCGTCCAGTTCTCAGCCTCGAGATACGCTTCTACAAGAGGAACCGAGGAGTACCTCCTCAACTGAAAATCGATATGGCAGGTGTGAAAGACGAAGAATGCGGAACGAATTTCCGCCAACGTGTGTCCATTCATGTAGGAGTTTGGACCAGGAAGAAGCTCAGCGATGCGGATTCCTTCACAAAGTGCATCCAGGACGCTGCAAGGAAAACGCTCCCGGTTCTATTGCCGCGGAAGAAGTTTGCCTTTGCATCTGCGGAAACAAAGTCCACATACAATTCTGTATGTGTCCGCGCGCAGCGCTGGTGACTTCAACCAGGAAAAGCATCTTAGAAGGAAGCTGCATCGTCAACTGCAACAAGACCGCGATAATGAGTGGACGTCAAGAGCGATGCAGTTTGAAAAGGTGTAGGAGGACAAAGACGCGGAAAGTCCATGATCCCCTAAAACAGTATAGCGACGAAATGAAAAGATGTTCTTCAGTCCTCAGCACTGCCAATGTAGTGGCTTTCGGTGAAGCAACCCTACCAATTTGAAGGGATCACTTCAAGACCTTGCTGAACCGGCATGCACCTTCAGCTTCTGAACTCGAGCACGTTCATAGACCGACATGTGCGGTTAATGAGCTGTCACCGACCGAGTCGGAGGTTCTTGTCTGTATCCAAAAGACGAAAAATGGAAAATCTGGTGGAGACGACAGAATCAGCGCAGAAATGCTGAAATATCCCTCATTGTCCTAGATTGAGATGACAGGGATCATCCGTTTAATATGGATTGACGAAAGGATATCTGACTCACGGAGGCACGCCATCATAATTCCACTCTACAAGAAGTTGTCCGTCGCACCTAACCCCCCAGCTAATATGGGATCTCTTTTTTACGTGTCACGTACAAGGATTTGGACCTACCCACTAAACATCGCTAAGAAACAACGCGCGACGAGCAAGTTGGCTTTCGTCCTGGCCGATCTACGATTGACAAGGTGCTCATCGTTAGGAGAGTGATCGAAATCTGGCAGCGGTATGCGAAGCCAATGCGATTAGCCTTTCTTGACTTTGAAGCCGCTTTCGAATCTCCTCACCGAGGCCGTCTTCTCAAACGCGCTCCGCACTGATGGAGCATCAGGAAAGTTTGTTCGCTAGCTTGATGCCATGAATCAACGAACAAATGCTGCAATTCGAACACCAGCCAGATGTACAACACCTTTTGAGGTGGAGGTGTGAACTGGAGTAAGACATAAGCCAGTGGCGTGACCCTTCTTGTTCAACTTCATCGTCAATGACACTGCGCGAAGAACCGTTGATAAGTGTCCTGCCAACACCGTGTTAGCACCATTAGAGTGCCTCATGACCGATCTCGAATACGCCAACGATGTTCCTTTCTTCGCAGAAAGCAGTGTGAAACATCAACATGTTGTCCTTTATCCTTGTATCGAAGCTGGCTGTAGCCTATGGACTACGTCTACGCCCTGATAAATGCAAGCAGATGTGGATCTCCTCGAGACCTCGAACGGGAATCAGAGTGGACGGGCAACCGATAGAACTCGTCGATGAGTTCTGTTACCTGGGCTGTATGCTGAAGAACAACGGCAGCTACGAGAGAGATGTTCAACAAAGATACGCTAAGGCCATATCTGTATTTAACTCCTCAACGAAATGCTTGTGGTCCACGTCCACCACCAACAAGTTGCGAAACTATTTATCTGCATTTCCCCCTGGAATGATGTACGACGGATCGGAGACTTCGGCAAAACCATCTCTAGTGATGGCGAAAATCAACTACACGGAAAGAAAACTGCTTAGACGGCTGCTTCGCTACTTTGCCCTGGGGTACGCCTTAATGAAACTATTTCTGCAGAAATCGATGTGGTTTTTTTGCGAATGACACGTGGAAGATATCAACATCTGACAGCGCGTCGGGAGTGGGTCTTCTTCGCTTCTTCGGTGATATATTAAAGAGACCGGCAGATCGCCTTGTTCAACGAGTTTTGAGGAGTTTCTCGGGTTCAAGCTGGGAGAGGCGACTTGGCCGAAAGCGGAAGTTCTGGACTGAGGTGGTGAAAGAGGACCTGAGGACACTCAGCGTGGATAGGCAGTTCAGGCAAGACGTACGGTTTCGCAGTACATGGAATAGCGGCGAATGAATTGATTCTGGGCAAGCTCTCGCAGGAGATAGAGAAGGTTGAACAGAGCTATGTTCAAGGACTCAGTTGGCGAAGATGTGGGTAATCGCGTCATACGAAAATATCAGTTCGCCGATTAAATCAAGTAAGTCATGGAAGGCAAATTGGGACTTCACTTCCGCAGTTTCAATCAAGAATAGATGCTTACAAACATTTCAGATATTTAGGAGTGCTAATAAAAACACTTTTGAAGTACATCAATCACGCGTGCGTCGAAGTAGTGTAGTCACTGAAAAAGATTCCGGTGGAAATCATGCGAAGGGGTGAGAGCCATCGGTAGTTGGAAGTTGGATCAGTTGTTGGAAACAGCGGAAAGCAAGATTCATACAATACTCCTCCTAAAATCTTTGATATATAGGCTAAGATCAGTGCAGCCACAAGAATCCACCCATTTCCATCAAATCTCTTAAGACTAATGCGATCTACTGACCAAGATGAGATAAAACTATCACGAAAACCCTCTCAAAAAGGTGCAATAGGTGACAGGTAGCGGAGCCTTCCTTGATAAATGGGGTGTACCTCTCTTCGGACATTTCAAAAAGTGTGGGTTGGTCGGCCAGGGGCGGAGAGCATAGTATTCTTACGAAATTTTTCACTTTATATTATATTAGGGGTACTCGTAAGTAATCAATTACTATTAGTGTGGAATACTTGCTTCAGTCTAGTCAGGTTTGCGATGCAATGCATGATGACATTTTTGTACAGCAATATTACAACTCGTGGCTCTTACTTTTGTGACAATTAAATTCAACGTTCTTATTACACCGTTGTTAAATGTTTTTGTTAAATGTATTAATGTTGTTAAATGGCGGATAATCAACCAACTGAAGAACATTTACGTCGTTGCACAATGCTGCTTCATTTTCTGGCTTAGAAATTTTTCCAGCTTTGATTTTGAGTTGTCAGATAGCGATCTGAGAGGGCCTTGAGTTGAGTTTGATAATGACGCTTTAAAATCAGTGGTGAAAACTGATCCTAGACTAAGTACTCAGAAGATAGCAAACTCTTCAGGCTACTTGGTCAACAGTCCGACCAAAAAGGGGTAATATTGCAGCATGATAACTCCAAGCCGCACGCAGCAAGATTAACCCAGGAAAAAACGAGGCAGCTAAATTGGGAGGTTTTACCACAGCCCCCATTTTCTCCAGCGAAAGCACCATCTGATTTCCATTTATTTCGATCGATGGAACATTCCCTAAGGAATGAATGGAATTTTCAAAAACATCGATGTCGCGCGAGCTTACCTAGAATCGTAAATAATTTTTCTTCAAAGAAAACGAAATTCTCTGAGCAGGGGATTGAAGCTCTGCCAGCAAGATGGTATAAGGTCCCCGATAACGGCGGAGATTACATAATCGAGTGAAGATAAAATAAACTGAAGGTAAAGTGTAAGTAAATTCATTTGTTTTTTGTTCCCACAGAAACAATTGATTACTTATGGACACGCCTAATAGTTGAATAAATAAGATAAATAACAGTAATAGATGGCAGCGACAAGATAATGATAATAAATGAAGTTAAATATAATATGAAATGAAAAATTTCACGGGTGCAAGTAATCGTCACCCCTCGCCTGGCCACACCCTTCACTTTGGACTATCCGGATTGGGGTGGACGCTCTCCCCCAACCCAATTAGGAAGCTACGAGCTTTAAGCTACGACTTATCGCATCTGTTCACTTATTACGAATGTTGTGCTCGATCCATTTAGCTTAGCTATTGAGCATGGAAGTTCTTATCATTTGCTCCGTCTACTGTTTGATGTTCCTTCGCTTCCGAATTCCACAATTGCCATTAATTCCTCGATTAATTTTCGACTTTGGTTTTTCGAAACGCTCGAAATTTCCAATATATTAAATTGGCAGCAACCGAGAACTGCCGCAGCAACGTTGGAGGAGAAAAAGAAATAGACGAAGGGTGGAGGAAGGAGGTCGTATTTGAGTGGGTTGTGTCCCGTCACCACGTTTGACTCTGACGCGAAGCATTGCGTCCTCGTTGAAAGCGTGTAGAGATAGGTCAAAACTGAAACTCGGTGCAGTGGCATAAGGGGCTGCACTCGAAACGGCGCTGCGCGGTTGAGATCGAGAGGGACCTTCACTAACACAATTCGTAGCTGCAGTTTGCGAAGTTGAAGTGAAGTTTGCGAATGATGGACTCACCTTGACCACAACCTACTTGCTGCTAGCTCCACTGCTTCGAGCGCTGTCGCCTACGCAGCAGCACTGAGCTTTAGCGGTTTTGACGAAACTCTACTGCCTCTCCGGGGGAAGCTTCTATGAGCTCTTTTCTTCTTGTTTTTCTTCTTCATTATTTTCTTCATATAATAATGCACCAAAAGGATCCCTGAGTTTCAGAGAAGTTCGTGCCCGCTTTTTTTCGTTTTGTTACTAATGCTCTTCAAGATTTAGGTTTGTAAAGTATGGATTTCTCTTCCATTTCTTTGTGCAACTGTCCATAACTAGCGGTTCTTCGTTATCGTGATGATGAATTCCCGAAATTTTTCTCAAAGAAACGCCGCAGTTACACGAAGGTTGGGGAGAAATCCGGTTTCTACGAATTGAGGTCCTTGAAGAAATTGCCTTGGGATTGGAAGGAATTGCTAAACTAGCCTAATTGAAGGCTAGTTTAGCAATTTTATAATAAGCCTAAACTAAGTAAACTAGAAAATAGAACTCTTAGAATTACAATCATGAGGGATGGAAGAAAAATGGGATAGCAGCTGAATCTGCACAAACAAGGGCCTTAAGGCCCTCCTCCCAAAAGAAAAACGAAAAAAAAAGAAAACAAATGTTAAAACTAGTGGGAAACAACTTTGCTAGTTGGACTACTATACCAAAAGAAATGAGAAGAAAACTTTTTAACTTTTTTTTTACAAAACGAAAAGAAGTAACTCCAAAGAGCTTGCCTTGCCTTCTGGAGAGGCCAGTGAGGACCTTCATCGAGGACGCAACCGGCCACGCCAATAATTTTATTAGGTTGTTCGGATATAAACGAGACTTTCGACTCAAACTTTCAAACAACGAACAGCAACGATCATGCAGGTTGTGGATGCCGTCCTCAAAGAATTTGGTTGGCTGTGAGTCGAAGTATGATGCGACCCAAGATCGGACTTCGTCGATATTGTTGAACTTTTTCTCCGACAATCCGTGATGCATCGATCAAAATAGATGGTAGTCCGAAGGAGCCAAGTCTGGACTATACGGCGGATGCGGCAAAACTTTCCAGCCCAACTCTTCGATTTTATTTTTCGATTTACGGACACTTGTATTTTCATCACTCAGCTTATGAGGAACCCATTTGCCGCACCGATTTGTCTTCCCGATTGTATGTAAATGCTCGTCAATTGTCGAATTCGAACATCCGAACTCTTGGGCAAGTTTCC
Organism: Necator americanus; assembly: GCF_031761385.1. Lineage (NCBI taxonomy): Eukaryota > Metazoa > Nematoda > Chromadorea > Rhabditida > Ancylostomatidae > Necator > Necator americanus. Next base: position 22,885,927 of record NC_087376.1, read on the forward strand.
TCGTAGTTTGTGTCGGATCAGACTCGATCGCCTTCTTCAGCAATTCGTCGTCTACCACTTGAGGACGACGTCGGCGTTCTTCGTCTTTTAGGCTCTCATTTCCATTTTTAAAGCGTTGAAACCATTTGTAGCATTGACTTCGCGAAATCACTTCTTCAATAAAATAAAAATAAAAAAGTAGATAAAAAATAAATAAATAAATCTTTATTTTTATGAAATAAAAAAAAATATCACAGAAATCAAAAATAAACAAAAAAGAAAGTAAAATTTACAGGAAAACGTCAGGAACAAAACGGAACCAAAACTGTCCAAATTGCTGTTCGAAATTCGTAAAGTTTCGAAAGTCTCGTTCATATCGGAACAACCTAATATTTATGCCGACTGTGTACCGTACTGTGGTGGTCACTGAAAGCATTACTTGCGACTTATCTAAAATGAGTGGCGGTGGATTTATTTCCGGAATTCATGTCCAATCAACAGCACCAAACAGCAAAAAGCTTCACAATCTTCTGCTTATGTTTTATGGTCAGCAAAAATGCCAGTGGTAACACAATTGTTTAGCAGACCCTTCTATATTCTTCCTATCCAAAAGAAGATATAGTCAAGTCAAAACGATTTGGAGCGTGGTGCTGCTTCGTACTCCGAAGGTATGGATGAGTGGTGCTCATTTCTGCAGTCCGAGAATCTATGAGGGTCGCATCAAAACGTCCTGAAGTCTGGTAATCTTGGGGTATACTATGGGTTGAAGTCAATATGAAGCAAAAGTATGGTTTTAGCAAGAACTCTTGTTGTCTTTAAAGTATGGTAGGGTCAAAACGACATGAAACACGTACGCAACTACGCACGCGGCTTTTTCCGAGCCGCTTCACTGGAGCGTAGCGGCTAGGAGCGTGATGGAACCTTTGCTTACACCACCTTTCGCTGCGGTCGGCTTCGGTCGGCTTCGGTTCCAACTACTGCCTTCACCGCGCCGTTCCCAGCGCACACTCGTGATTCATGTCATTTTGACCCGACTCTATTTGATGGGTTAAAGGCAACATACCACGAATGGGGTGGTACAGATTTCAGGTGGAGTATCCGTATACGGGGTCGTAGATTATGGAGACCAGGGTGGTTCCGCTCATCTCTCCTTGAATCACTGCAAACAGCCACCTCCAGAATGCTGTTTTGTACAACGCCATCTGTTGTAACGCTCCACCCATTCCGCCGCCTCCGCCCTGTGATTCGTCGAAAATCAATTCGGACTGCCCCGATAAGCAGTAAGGGACGCTACGCGTGCAAGGGTGGCGCGCTGCAATAGAAGGCGTCGAACAAAATATGATTCAGGAGCCGGCTGCCTGCAGTGATTCAGGGACAGATGAGCAGAACCACCCCAGTCCCCATAATCTACGGCCCCTTATACAGATACTCCACCTGAAATCCGTACCACCCCAGATTCGTGGAATGCTGCCTTTAAGGGATTATGTACCCAACGCGATGCCTTTACTACGTACCATGCACTTTTCCTTGTGTTTTTGTTTCTCCTACGTCCTCTAAGCTAATTCTCACATTGACATAACACAATTAACTAAAACAACTTTTTTTTATAGAATTGTGAAGCAGCTACAAACGAAATGGATTTGGGAGATCATTGTCATATTTTTACGAGGAGGGCAGACGCGTTCAGGATGCAGACGTGCAGTCGTTTCGGACAAGCAAGTTTTACATCCTTTTATCATATGTTTTTGTCCATAGCGTACAAGTGTTAATGCAGAATTTCTCAGCGAAGAGGCTATTTTTGCGATTTGGTTTGTAGTTAGTTTAATCACTATTCGAGCTTCTTAAATGAAGTTTAGCAATGAATGTAATGAAGTTTAGCAGCGCTATTTAAACATCTACTGATGTTATTTCTTACCTGAATTGAGAGTGCACCTCAAACCATAGTTACAGACCGGTCAGAACGACTTGAAGCCTAGTGCATTTGCTGTTGCGGCTGAGCTCAAAGCGGCTTGGCGAAGGTGGTACCTGCCGATCGACTATGTTTTAATTTACTCATCCTTTCCGTTCTTGTGGAACTAACGATGGTTCCACCACAATCGCAACAGCTGGTTCCAACGCGCCACTTTGAGCGCCCTCGCTTATCATCTGCACCAGTGGTCAAGTCGTTTTGACGACCTCAGTACCATTACTGTACACGATATATCTCAGTCATTCAAGAGTACTTGGTTTGTCTTCCAAATAAAAGCTCTCTTAGTGTCTATTCTATTTCTGAGTGGAAATTGGGTTTTTTAGTGGTGTAGGCGGTCTTGTAAGGGGTGGGGGTGCAGGTGGTTAGGCACTCGAAGTCGATTATCTGCAGCCGCATAAGTGCCTGCAGAAGGCTGCTGGTAGGTAGTAGCAGGCATATCTTAGGCTAGCTGTGATCACTGAACCCTATCCTTCACAACATCAGTGGGGTGATGTGCCGTGTTTGTATTGCAATAACGCGATAGAGTTGACTTCTAGGCCTTGGGATTGGAAGGAATTGCTAAACTAGCTTTTTATTAGGCTAGTTTAGCAATTCCTTCCAATCCGAAGGCAATTTCTTCAAGGACCTCACTTCGTAGAAATCGGATTTCTCCCCAACCTTCGTGTAACTGTGGCGTTCCTTTGAGAAAAATTTCGGGATTTCATCATCACGATAACGAAGAACCGCTAGTTATGGACAGTTGCACAAAGAAATGGAAGAGAAATCCATACTTTACAAACCTAAATCTTGAAGAGCATTAGTAGCAAAACGAAAAAAAGCGGGCACGAACTTCTCTGAAACTCAGGGATCCTTTTGGTGCATTATTATATGAAGAAAATAATGAAGAAGAAAAACAAGAAGAAAAGAGCTCATAGAAGCTTCCCCCGGAGAGGCAGTAGAGTTTCGTCAAAACCGCTAAAGCTCAGTGCTGCTGCGTAGGCGACAGCGCTCGAAGCAGTGGAGCTAGCAGCAAGTAGGTTGTGGTCAAGGTGAGTCCATCATTCGCAAACTTCACTTCAACTTCGCAAACTGCAGCTACGAATTGTGTTAGTGAAGGTCCCTCTCGATCTCAACCGCGCAGCGCAACTCGGTGCAGTGGCATAAGGGGAGTGCAGCCCCTTATGCCACTGCACCGAGTTTCAGGTTTGACCTATCTCTACACGCTTTCAACGAGGACGCAATGCTTTGCGTCAGAGTCAAACGTGGTGACGGGACACAACCCACTCAAATACGACCTCCTCCCTCCACCCTTCGTCTATTTCTTTTTCTCCTCCAACGTTGCTGCGGCAGTTCTCGGTTGCTGCCAATTTAATATATTGGAAATTTCGGGCGTTTCGAAAAACCAAAATCGAAAATTAGCCGAGGAACTAATGGCAAACGTGGAATTCGGAAGCGAAGAAACACCAAATAGTAGACGGAGCAAATGATAAGTAGTGCTCCGTGCTCACCTCTTTAACACCCGGCTCCGTGCTCACCTCTTTAACAGCACCATATTTCCTGCTTTGACCTATGCTTCGGAAACCTGGGCGTTTCGCAAGCAGGAAAAAACGCGGTGAGCATAATTGAACGCGCAATTGAGAGAGTGATGCTATGATTCCGTTTCACGCAAGTGAGGGACGGGATTTGAAGTTCTCTCCTACGTCGGCGATTAGAGATTAGAGACGTCGCCGCGCGCGAAAAGAGGAACCACTGGACGAGTCTGGCACGCGATCGGGGAAAACGGAAAAATTACTGGCGCTCTACCAGTTCGAAGATCAACGGGAGTCAAGGTGATTTAATGATAAGGTAAGATACTGCAATGGTTTGTAAAGGTTTCGATGTGTTCGTTTTACACAAATAAAAAAAGGATAAAAAGGATAAAGTCACTGGCGTATCAATCCACTTGGGATGCGCCAACGCGTTTTACTGGAATTCGTAATCGTTGAGGTTTTGGAACGCGTGTTGGCCTATACAATGACTTGCGGGGGCCAGCCGATGATCAAGTCAGTGCTTTTATCCTCCCAGACAACTCTGGTACCAATTTATCGACCCCGGAGGGATGAAAGGCTTGGTGAGCACTAGGGCGGATTCGAACCTCCGATCGATCGTGCAGTAAGCGGAACCTCTAACCGCCACACCACACCCGCCCTTTACACAAATAAAACATTTTTATTTCCGGGATTTCGTATGCAATCGTTTGATGTGTATATACGCAAGCGTCGATACTCCGTACAGAAGCAATACCAGAGATAACGTGCTTTTTTGATGCATGTTGGCATGTTTCGCACCTCATTAGACCATGAGGGCCGAAGATGGACGATATGATGGGCGGGGCATAAGGTAAACGCAGAGCAATGCTCTGCTGACGCTATTAACTGCTGCGCAAGGCAATTAGCGATCGCCGTTGCCAGTCGTTTCCCTTAAGGATAACTTGTCGCGGAAGCTGCGGGTACCTAACGGTACAAACCCACGGGTTTAATGCTTTTCTTTATACTTTTCCTCTCATTTTACCACTTGCTTTGCTGATTTAGTCCTGTATAGAATTGAATTAGCACTTCCTGGTCACGTTTAATTATAGAGCATAGAATATGTGTATGAAAATTGCAATCTGCACCAGTTTATCGAGAACTCATATCGTTACGGATGGTTGGAAGACTTTCGCCCTGTGAAAGGGAGTATTTTAGGACGGTAGGTTTGTTTGATTTATGTTCATTCTTTTGCTAACAGTCATCTAATAGTCAAGCATTTCTTTTCTCAGATTAATGCAAAATAACACTCAGTCCTGTTACCTGTTTTAAGTGACAAAGCATAAGGTTTCGCACCAATTTCTGTTACACATACATTGTATTAATTAACCAATATTTAATTTGCAAAATGTTTTTTTCTTTCACGTTTACTTTTCAGTCCTATGTAGTGACGTATCTTCCATCGTTATCGATTACATGCTGCCGAAGTTGTTACTATTATTTATTATTATTACTAGATATTTAATTTGTAGGTTTCTTCCTTGTGGAAGTCCGTTTACCTGCGATCAAAGAAGAACTGAAGGTCCTTTGAGCTCATTCTCATCAGCGATTTGACGGCCCTTCCAGGTGATGAGCCAGAGGTCGGAACAAATGATTGTCGAACGGGACAATGTCCGAATTGTAAGGTGGATGGGGAAGAATGGTTCAGTGAATGACTTTTCTTTGACATTCCACAACCAACACATTATGATCTCCTGGGACTCCGGTTGAGACGTTGGGACTCCTATTTCTCCCGGATTGAGCAACTGGCGCTTGCGCGAGAACTTGATATATAGCACCCACTTCTCATCTTTACTCACCCGGTAGTCTTGCCAGTCAGATCCGGTGAATCCAGAAGGCGTATCTCCGTACGAATGAGGATGGTTCTGGATAGTCGTGTGCTTGCATTGGGATTCTTCAGTCAAACACTGAGTTGTCTGACAAGGATCCTGTCCGTTGGATTCTTTTAGATGATCTTCATCGAAGATGTATGTGTGTCCGGTTTGACGTTTATCCTTTGGAGAGAAATTTCCAGACGTGAAGCGAAGAATTATTTAACAATTCGTGTACAGCGCATTCAAAATCAATACGCTATTGTTATTTTACAGGTGCAATTTTTGATATCGCATCTGGCACTAAGACACATGTACTTTCTTTGTGAGAATACGTGCAAGATTTCAGTGATGGTTTCTATTAAATTTGTTGACATTTGCCTTCGCTTTGGTCTGAAGATATTTTCCTTATTATTTACCAGTTATTTGGGTAAGAGAAATTTTGCCACCTTTTTAAAATTGTTATTGTGATCGAAAGGTTCAGCTTTCAAAAAATGCTCGACATAGTAGGATGTCGTATTGATTTTCGATTAGCTTTGCACGAGACTGAAATGGGCGATTCAGTTCACAATTTAAACGAACAAACCTCTCCACAACTAAACAGATAAGCTCTTTATCTACTTTTTGAACCACCAGCTTAGGGACTACAGTGAATGCTCACTTGGGATCGGAGAGGCCTAGCATGTACCGTAGGCTCACGGGAGCGAATGATTCGAATGCCTCATTCGGATCAGAAGAGCCATTCGAGATATGCTGCGAGTTCTCGCGTTATCGAGAATAGTTCCCCTTAGAGGTTACTTTTAGGATTTTTGGCTTGGATCCAAAATGCCTGCAGCAATTTCCAAGCAAACGTTTTAGATTCGTGTGCTAAGATTTGGCTTTGACTTCAAAATGGGCTCTGTCGTGTTTTTGTGTTCTGTGAGCACTTAAAACTGCCCATTCTCGTAGTCTATTCGTACTATTCACGTGATGCGAAGATATAACGGTTTTCCCGTTTCACCATATTCGTCACCGCACCTCATGCAAGGATCCAGGTAGAAGAATCAGGTAATCATGTTGAATACGATCTAGTGTTCTACAGATGGTATGGTAGAAGCGATTCCAAACTAACTGTCGTTTTAAATTGGTCGGTGTTATTTCCACAACCGAGACGGAGTTATCTAAGTTGGCTCTCCTGAGATATCGCCTAATGGCACTGTTCATTTTATCGGAGATATAAAGAAAGCAGAAACGAATCTTATCTGTAGTGGTGTTTTCCAACTGCCGTGCTCGTTCACTTCAGTATCATCTCGTTTCAGATGTTCGGATTTTATAACCTTTAGAAACAGCAATCTTTCAAGCAAAAAATGACGATTCCTTTCTCTCTTTATGTCCACTACAAATGGTTTTTGCCGTGCGGAACATGTTGCTAATCAGAGCTTTCTTCATTTGAAATGGATGAGCAAAGAGAAGGTTAAGCAAGATGTTCTTATTACCAGGCCTACGATACTATTTCGTTTGGTGGGTGCGTTCGAGACGCCCACTTGAACGTTTAAAAAAGGTGTCAATTGCCCTCTGGTTTCTCCTTTGTGAGTTTTATGTGTTCGGACTGCCGGTTCAACAAGTCAAAACAATTGTCCATCTCCGCTTGGGCGGCGAAGACGGCAAAGCAGTCGTCCATGCACTGAGGGTGGAACAAAGGACAGAGTTCCAGAACAGATGATTCAATTTTGGCCATAAAGGAAATAAGTAAACTGGCAGCCAATCTCTGCCTCGTCTCTAAGTTGTGCAAAGTAATTTCCGGACCATCTGACCATTCTCAGTCTCTCAATTGGTGGTTGTTCTTAATGTGCGCCTCGACTGTAATCTCTATAGTTAGGGGGAGCTTTAGTGGTGGAAGATGGAGTACTTAGAATAAATTAATAATATGTAGTATTGATCTGACAGGTCAACTAAATAAATTCATAGAGCTAAATCTATAAAGTGTAGCAGAAATTTAATTGCCAGCCTAATATATACTTGGATAGAGTGGTTGTAGATCGGCATCGGTTGTTCTCCGCAGGTCACTGTACAGTTTGCATACGTGTTCTTAGAACTTCTACAATACCGAAGCGAAATCAAACGCGTTGTTGCATCCTGATGCGATTGATCAACCCCAAATTCTCTGCCCTTCTATGTTGGATTAAGTACGCAAACGGACCTGTGAATGTTCTATTCAAATTCGCTATTTGCGTGCATTCAAGCAATCCAGCTGCATTCAGAGCACTATAAAAGTGCGATCTGTACATTATCATATTCATATTCGATATAAAATAAATGCAATATGCTAATTCTGTTCTATAGAATTAGCCTGCTCCTTGTATTTAATGTACTTTATTGAACATTAAAATGTGTCTGTGCATCTTTCCAACGTCCCACAAAGTCAACCTCACGGCAGAAACAGAGATAGCATTTTTTTTCAGCGTGGCTTCTGACGTTGAGAGAGTAGTGTCTGTCCTTCCTGATTATAAAAGCAACGCGATTTTTCTCGGAGGATATAGCGGTACATCGATGGTGCTATTACGGGTGAGATTTTGACGATTTTGCTCTGCGTGTGGTCGCTTGGTTCCTTTCCATGCATTTTGTCTTGTTTTTAAGCTCAACACTGATAACTACTCCGCTGTGAGCAGAAACTTGTCTTCGTTGTAGTTGACTTTCGCGTCCTTAGATAAAGCAGTCTTGTGCTCAGTCTTGCTGTTCATCTTGGCCTACTTACAGTCTCACCATCTTCCTACGTTTGTTGCATTTACCAATAGTCAATTTCTATATCCCACCTCTGCTTGTCCCATCACTTGTCACATGTTCTACCTCCATTCTTGGCTACCTTCGACATCACATTTTTCAACACATAGCCTTTCAACACATAGCTCCCAAAGCTGATTTCTACCCAAGACGTACCTATCATGTTTGTCCTTTTTCGACTGCGATCACCAAAACCAACAACCAGATAATTTCTAAAGTATTTGTGATGTTAAAGAATGTCGCTTAGTGTAGAGGTTTCTGTCTTTGATGCACTTTTTTTTTATGAAGAAGAGAATAATTTAAGAGAAATTGGAGTCAAGTGGCACCTCTCGCAGGACCGGAACAACGTGTCCGTTATTTATTCTTTTCAAAGGTTTTTTTTTTAAACATGAAGATATAGGCGAGTCAGAACGACCTGCAGCTTACTGCAATTGCGTAAGCTACCGTGCTCGAGGGGGGGGGGGGGGGAACCTTCGCTAACCCTCTAATTGAGCAGCCGAATCTAATCACATGAGTGATGCTCGCTAATCTTTTGAAGTGCAACAAAAATAGCCCGAGTACGTCGGAACGCACGCTATATCTTGTATGGCCTCTCCGATTATTCTTGTTTCAGCGATTGCCATCGCCACTCCATTCAAGTTTTCATTGAGGTGTGAAGGAGGGAAGCTGGAAGGTGATTGGACACGACCCTCTCCAATACGACTCCTATTCTTCTTCCTCCTTCCTCTTTCTTCCTCCTTCCTCTTTCTTCCTCCTTCCTCTTTCTTCCTCCTTCCTCCTTCTTCATTCTCTTTCCTTCTTCTTCTTTTTCCTTCTTTTTCAACGTTGCTGCGACAGTTCTCGGTTGTTGCCAATTCAATATATTGAGGATTTCGTGCGTTTCGAAAAACCAAAATCGAAAATGAGCAGAGGAACTAATGGCAAATGTGGAATACCAAACACGAAATACCAACATCAACCAAATCATTTTTATTATAAAATTTATGAAATATTCTTAAATATTGATCAAAGCACATAATGCTGAGTCAAATTTTTACGGGTTAGAAAATTGAAACCACATCTAAAAGATGAAGAATTCAAGTAGTCGTAGTTTTCAGCAGTTTAGTAGTGGATTTAATGGAATTTAATGACCGAAAAAGCCCAGATTGCATTCTGTGCACATTGCAAGGTCTGGGAGATCGCGAATAACTTTGTGACAGGTGGACCAAAATAAATATTCTAAGTAGTGTTTCAGAGAAGAAGGTTCGGTCTACAAAACAATCATACCGCTGGTTTCTCCCATCTTCTAGTTTTTTTTGGAATTTAGATAGGACAAAGATGGGAAAAGTGGCTACAGTGTACTGAAAGTGAATCTGCACAGCATTAAGTTGTTCTGAGTTATGAGACGTTGCTCAGAATGAACCAGTTTTTGGCGCGCGCGCAAAAATTGGGATTTTGGAATGTTCTCCGGCTCCAAAAGAGCGGAGCAACGCGTTAACAAATAATCCACGTATTCGGATAGAGAGATTAAGGAAACCCCCATATGCAGAATGTGTTTTCGGGCCGTCTGATTCTCTCAAGTTTTAGGTAGGAAAAATCCAAAAGATCGCATAAATTTTAAATTTCGTCACGTCTAAATTCCAAAAGAACTCGAACGTTTCAAAAAACAACGATGTAGCTATTTTGTAGTTCTTAAGCTTTCTTCTCTATAAAAACTTCTACTTTTTAACCACTTAAAACTACGAAAACTTATTGAATTCTTCATCTCTTAGGCTGTCCGCAGAGTCCACAGAGTTTTTTCCCCTTAAACAAAGGGGAAAATCTCAAAGCACGTATGACCCTGCTATTAATTTTTATTGACTGTTAACGTTTCGGCATTAACACCTTCGTCAGAGCCTGGGAAGCTTAAGCTAGAACTGATTTATCCTATCAAACGTCTCATCATCCTACAGGAACCTTCGAACCGTTTGCATACTCAGTGACCAACCAATCGACCTCTTTTGATGGAATTGTAACATGGCAGTCCACCTCGTACCACAACCATCATTCATAAGTGCATTCACAAATGGGGATCTTTTCAAATCGATCTTTAGATCAAAACCCACATAGATCTTAATCTTGATCTTATGGGGCTAGCTCATTGATGATTGCATCGCGCTCATACTTTCTATTAATTTTTGCACTTTGGCTGTTTCTCCAAAACACTTCTTGTGTTCTTCCTGCTATGATTTCGGACTCGTAGGATAAGATCTTAACTTCAATTTCCGTTTCGAAGTTTTAATGTTTTGCTGTGAACTCCGAGAGGGGTGAGAAGTTTTGATGTTCCGAGCCTATCAACTTACTACTTCATCGGAATACCCAGCAGCCGCTCAATTTCTCCTGTCTAATCGTCACCACGTGACCTGCAGGTGACACGATAAACCATTCCCGATACTACACCACCCTCTATGATATGAGCAAACAACGCAGCTAAAAGTAGCGCAGAGCCAGTCCCATTCACGATTACGTATCATCTGACCCCTGAGGTTAACTGGTAATATTTCCACAACCCTCGCGTCACTCCGTAGAGCCGCCTTACGTAGACAGCTCCGCACCGCTTTGCTCACATCGTCAGCGGTTGTATGGTAGACAAAACGGGATCTTTTCTAGGCCGTCCACGAGACTAGATCTTCATTGGGTAGGTCGTGTCTTTCGAAGAGCACAATTTCTCACCGGATACCTACTGCACATTGACTTTATGATCCAGATTTATGAAACATGTCTTTCTGGGCTACTTGATGATGCACTTGCCGCTATCCTTTACATACCACCTATAATAGTTTTTACTTTGCCGGGATGTGCTGAAAGATAGCGGATCAAGATGTTCTTGCTGCTGTGTTTTCGGCACAAATTAGTCCTCCATATCCCAATCCGGAAGTAGACTCGCACATTCAAGATAGCCAACTTAGTATGCATGCACTGCTGGTTGAGAAGATCGAAGCATATATCTAGTTCTGCCTCTGTTGAACAAGCGGTGCAACAGTCATCCATGTAACGACCGTACAAGAGTGGTTTGCAGTACAGTATTTTTCGACATTCGACAAGGAAACGATGCAGGGATATGTGCCAGCCTTTGTCCCATTTCAAGACCTCTAAGCCGTCGATAGTGGTGTGCCGACTACTGGAAACGTTTGTAAAGAGTGACGTAACAGACTCTTTGGCACGTTTGCATTCGGGCGTGGTGTTGCAAAGATGTTTTAGGAAGCTGTTGGAACTATTGAGGTGGGCGGGTATATACTTGAGGAACTGGTTTAGAACTATGTTAAGTGGCAGGGTCCTCATGGTGGAGCCTCCATTATCTGTTATGAAAGGTCTTACTTTAAAGTCACAAGGATTACTCGAGATTATTTGCAGCGACTTTGTGCGTTTTGATTAGGTGCAGGTATGTCCTTCTCAATGTGTGTAATTAAACTTTTTGGTAGGCCTGCTGTTTCAATCAAGTTTTCTAAATCCATAGGCGGAGGATGGAACATACAGAGTGTCATCCTCAAGATGTTGCCTTGTTATCGCTATATCTACTTCACGTTACAAGACAACATATTCCTTCCAGTCATCGCTAGCGGAGACGTTGATCTCTCCAGCTGCACAAAGCTTGCGGATCTCGCGACCTGTGAAATGTTCTTCCCAGTTATTTTTTCTTCCGTTTTGCAAAAATCAATGTTCCGGCGGGAATCGAACTATGGCGCAATCTAAATGTACTTAAATATTCTATATATCAGAGGTATCTAGGGATTTCATTCCATTTTTTTGTGTAGAAAGAGAATAGTCCAGATCACATTCAACGTCAGGAGCTAACTAGACTAACCAAATAGAGAGGAATATGTATATCTGCACGAGAGCAGATTAGGTAGTTTTGTCCTTGAGGATGACTTTTACCGCTTTAGGTTTTTATTCATTTACTCACACTCGTTCGAAATTTCAGGTCCCGAAACGATTGGAAGGTTCTTCGACGTATTCCTTTGTACTTTGGAGAAAAAAGAGTTCTCCAATATCGCATTTTCCAATCTGTCTTAGTGAAGACGGAAAAACTCTCTTCATACTCAATTCGACAAAGGTAGCTTTCATATGTCCTACTTTGGTTGTTCATATTGGTATTCGCGTTCTTCCGCTTGTTGGTTTTGTTTTGTTGCCAGATTTGTTTCTGTTATTCTAATATTATTTTAATATTTCAAGGTTACTGCTAACCACATAAGTTGTTCTGGTTTGTACACAACCTGTGAGGATATAGCAGAAGGTGAGATATTTTCAAGATTTTACGATCACTTGAGCAACGAACTTCAGATTTCCGACGCGTGAACTTTATTCTCAGCAGAACTGAGCTTTCGTCATTGCAGGAGGCTGGCAGGATCCCCTTTCATGCATTTGGTGCCCAGACAAAAAGAAACATGTAGTTGTTTCCTCGTACGAGAAGACTGATTGCCGCCATCCACTTACGAAGACATGCCCTCCTGTCATCGACCATGTTAGCTCTCTAATTACAATTTCTTACTTCAATGAAATATTTCCCACAACACGACATACCTGTGCATTTCTTCCTTTTCACTCGCTACTAACGTTAGTAAAGACACAAGTAATATAGATTGAAGACAAGAAATTGAGCGGACGTTATGACCTTGACTTTATCGCTTTCTCAGCTTATTTCAAATACTTCTTATTACGAAGACATGCCCTCCTGTCATCGACCATGTTAGCTCCCTAACTACAATTTCATACTTTATTGAAATATTTTCCAGACAATAGAATGAATAGACAAGCTCCTTTTTATTTTCTCTTTCATTTCTCGTTTTCATACCTGAGCAGAGCAAACAATCCTATCAGCACGTTTGGCATGGATGTAGAATAGAACAAACAGGATGTTTGCGTTTCTGTAGACCTGAACGGGTTGGTACAGTGTGCTGGTTTCCGATGAGTTGTGGGTGATGATGCTAACTGATTTTAGTGGGTAGTGATACAACATGCCGAGCTTTTGAAGGTATGTGAGCAAATGTTTTAGATTTTACTCGGAGATTTTGCATTTATTTGAAGACTGGCTGCAGTATTCTCTTCGCTTCTAGGTGCGCCTCAAGAGGTTGATTCGCGCGGCTGATTCTTGTTATTTGTACATCCCATCATTCGAATGTGCCATGGCGTCGCTTTTTGACCAAAATAACTCCCCCACAGCTCATGCAAAAGATAAGATTGCTTGCACAAATTCCCACACAATCTCCTGCTTTGTCTGCAGCGAATTTATATAGTTTGGTGTGCTGTGATCGTCGCACACGGAATAGTTGATGTGCCGAGTTGTTCGGTGCTATTTCTTCGATCTCATGCAGTTCATCAGAAATCACTACAGTATAAGATGATATAAAAAAGGAAAGTTCTAACTAGCAAAGCCTGAAAGTAATCATAGTACTGGAACAGTTGGGAATAAATGGGGAGGGGCTGTGACTGTACCTACTGTAACTGTGATCACTAATCGCCTCGCCCAGCTATCATCATGCCACCGAGGTTGTGCGCTGAGCTTGTATTGCAATTACGTGATAAGGTTAGCTTCTAGGAAGGTTCAGAGAACAAGAAGGCAACGAAGTAGCAACGTAGAAAAAGAAAAAAAAAAACGTAGAAATAGAAAATGCTGAGAATGAAACAAAAACATAGATAATTTCTTCAAGAACAAAACCAGAACCAGAAAACATAATGCTGACAACGTTTCAAAATGTTAAGCTTTGTAGTGGTTATTGCTTAGCAATTGTAGTAGTCGGAATTTTGTAATACGCTTGTTCAAGACTTCGTCATGTTGAATTGTGGTTTCGAAACATGATGACGTTCTTTAATGTTAACTTGGATTACGTTTTTTCAGAACCCCATTTACATCCCATCTTTGTTGTCGCTCTTCTGCCATTCCGTCATACCGTCATAATTATTTTATGTCAAAGTCTGCTCCTCTAAATATATCCCTGTATTTTAATAATGTGGCTGAACTCTTCCATCACGGTTCCAAAAATGTGTATTTTTCTGCAGACGAAAAACCTGTTGCGTGTATCTGTATATATCAGAACATCCAACATTCATCAATGTTTCAGAAACTCGTTGCTTACGTGATGAATTACCTAGGGAGCTAAATTCCAAAAATTCATTCCTATGTAAAAAGCTGAAACTTCTTCGTCTTGTTTTCAAAAATTTCCTTGACGGAATCTAAAGGAGTGTGGCGAATCTTTCAGTCAAGCGTGGAATATTTTGGACGAAATTTGCACTACAGCATATTCGAGAGCATTTTCATCACCTCACGCTTTGACTAAATTAGATAGCGTGCCCCTACGAGGCATGTTTTGCATCTTATTAGACGATGAGGGACGCTGATGGGCAGAGCATGAGACAGGCGCAGCACAATGGTCTGGTGCTAACTTCTACGTAGCGCAATTAACTATCGCCGTTGCCAATCATTTCCACTAAAGATAAGCTGTCGTGGAAGCTGTGGGTACTTAACGATACTCACCATTTAACAGGGACTGCGAAGGTTTAAATAGGATGTGGCTAGTGTTATTCTAAGGTACGCACATGGAATAAATCTGTCGATGTCTGAACTGCGTTAAGGAAGCACTTAAGGAAAGTCGTCGTTCTCGCTAATGCATTTGCCAAGTTCATTTTGCTTAGCTTCCGCTCTTCAAAGTTTTATTGCCACGTAGTTTATTGTTCTTAATATGTTAGGCGAACCGCAACGAAAATCTCTCAGAATGGGAGGTGTTTGGTTCGAATCTAGACAGAATGGATGATGTTGAAGTGTACATATGTGGACAGAAATGTTCAGTCAATCGCATTCTTTCGAGCAGTACCAGGTAATGAGGTATTTCACTTTGCCGTTGAATCCTTGCTTGTAACTAATCATCATAATTAGATTATTATGTATTCTGTCTGATGGATCAGTTCAAGATGTTGCTTGTAACGTTCGGGTTGTTGGACGTTTGGGAGGTTATGAAGATTTTACCCTAGAAGTGAAGAAGATCACGCACAATGTTGCATTGGTGACGGATCGTTTTCGATACACAGAATCTCACAGGTTCTCTCTGCGTTTTATATCGTTCTTTTTTTGTTTTGCTTGCATATGTTCTTTTCATCTTTAGCAAGTGGAAAGACGTAGTGGCGATTCTTGCTATTGCCATTTTGGCAGTTTTGGGTGTTATTATTTATATAGCGAGAAGAAAGATGAGGGTATTTTTTCTTTTTTTTCTGTTCAAGATGCTGTAGAGTAAAAAAAAAACATTTTAGCTATGTATTGCGTTTCATTTAGGGGTTGAAGGAGAACGTTACTATGTCAGTTCTCGTCAAAACTATCGGGGAGAAAACTGGAGGTGAGTTTTCGATTGCTCTGCTTCATGTGGAGGGATTTCACATCCTTTTGCT
The DNA here is from genome assembly GCF_031761385.1 of Necator americanus. Lineage (NCBI taxonomy): Eukaryota > Metazoa > Nematoda > Chromadorea > Rhabditida > Ancylostomatidae > Necator > Necator americanus. The sequence goes on from NC_087376.1 coordinate 22,901,385, forward strand.
TCCAGATGACTATTCAAATAAATTTGGACGACATTTGGTGGACAAGTTTTCGCCTTATGAGCAAATGTTTAGGTCGGTTGCTTCCTAAACCGGACATAATTGTCCTTATATTCATGTACAGTGTTTATGAGCCATGGTCAGTAAGTACACTTCCACCGAAAGTTTGTCCCGTTCCACGCAGTTGGGAGAGTTGTATCACATGGACCGACGCAGATGGTTTTTCCTTCTATGGGTGCTCCTGCTTAACTACCTACGTTTGAGACTCTAGGCTCACTTGTTGTGAGGTGAAGCTCGCGTGTTCGGACCCACCCTCCCACTTCGACACTCCTCTGCGTTTACAATTCCTGATTATCTAGTGCGCTAGTGTAATACCCAAGGATTGAGCTATAGAGTTATATACTCTGTACCTACTGGTACTCGGAATTCGCTCGCAAATGAGCGGAGACAGAAATTATTGCTTCATATAGTAAGATAACATCTTGTCTCGTAATACTACTATTTTTTCATAATTTTAATGCTCGCCAGTTCCGATGGGCAGTCAAGAGCGGTCAGCTAAATTGAGCTCTGTAATGCTGAGAAGAACGCTCTTAATCTTTCAATGGCCACTTAGAAAGCATAACTTTGTACAAGAAATTTATGCTGTGGAACAGTCAATTCCTTGCTCTCGGACGTCTTCTTCGCTTTTTTTTTCGACAGCTATGTGGGAAACACATAGTAATTTTGGCAAACTTTTCCTTCATTCTTCATATAGCTTTTAAAGGAAATGGGAATGTGTTGTATTAAAAAAACTGGTATTGTCGTACGACGCAGCTTCCCCCTCATCTTCGCCGAATCTTCCGTCGCAGCGTCCTGGATGCGCTTTGTGGAGGAATCTGCATCGCAGAGCTTCTTCCTGGTCCGCAGCCCAACATGAACAGACATGCATTGGCGGAATTCCGTTCTGCTCTTTAGGAATTAAAAGGGTTGACCCCTGCCACTTGACCTGAAGGCGTTGATGATTTCTTTCAAACGTTGATGCAAGATGAGTTTCATCTGCTCAGGAAGGTCCATCAGAAGACTGCCATTATGCAATGTTTGCTTCGTGAAATAGCATCATTTTCCAAGCACGTCGGATTGTTGTTCAAGTGTTCCATTCGCATCAATTGGGACTATGACCAATTGCTGGTCATAGTCGATACGATACATACGATCGGAAAATATAAAAAAAGCAATTCTGTCCAAAGATCCAGAAAGTGCAGGAAGAACGTTTGCAGTTTCAGGTTTATTGAAAATGGCGCGGATAAAAGTTTAGTAATTTTTCATTCTCGTATTGTTTACATTACTTTTGCTTTGTCTTGTTGCTCTTTCATCATGTTCTATCTTTCTTAAGAAATGTTTTTCGTTCTAAACACATGCAAAAAAACAGAACGTAGTTCTAAATTTGCAAGAACTAATTATGAAATTTTTATGAATTAATTATTTATTATTTACTTATATTATTTATTATTTTATGAATTTTTTTATGAACTAATTATGAAATAGAAAGTTATCGTAAAGATACTGGTAAATAGCATAGCAGGCAAAAAAATCGCTGGAAAATTGTTACCAGGATTGCTGGAAAAGTTGGTAGCAATCCACATTCAACCGGCCGATGTTCTGAAAGACTTGACTACATTTTAAAAGATTTCTGGGTCTTTTTCGTCCGTCACTTCCGGACAACATAAATTTCGACTTATCATTGGGTAGCGCGCGAACGCATTCTTATTGTAAGTGTGTGAGTGTACTTTGGAACGAACACCATCTTTTTTTTCTTGACAAACGAAGAAACGGCTTTGATAATTAGCTTCTGCACATTAAGAGCAACTTTCTGCCTTTTATCCGTATCTAAAACAAAGAAATTTGTTCAAAAAAAGGTCTGATAAAAAAATCAGTGAGAGAAGACAGAGGTAATGTTAACAATACAAGAACCGAAAAACTGCCAGACTTTTATCAACTATATTTTCAATTAATCTGAGATTGCAGATTTCATTTCTGCAGTTTTCGCCTTTTTTAAAATTGATTTGCATTTCTTACAAAACTTTCGACTATATGTACTAGATTCAGAGCAGAATGAACAATCATAGCAAGAGCGACGACTTTGTATACGCATATTTATACATGTATATCACATCATGCTATATAATAACGCGCTTAGTCCAAGTGTGTGTGTATGTGTGTATGTGTGTATATGTGTGTGTATATGTGTGTATATGTGTATGTATGTATGTATGTATGTATGTATGTATGTATGTATGTGTGTGTGTGTGTGTGTGTGTGTGTGTGTGTGTGTGTGTGTGTGTGTGTGTGTGTGTGTGTGTGTGTGTGTGTGTGTGTGTGTGAGGTGTGTGAGTGTGTGTGTGTGAGTGTGTGAGTGTGAATGTGAGTGTGTCACGAAAATACTCCGTAATGATGCAAAACTCTGCACCGGTGAGGTGCGCACCATCGCCATGCAACTGATAGGCGAGCGCTGTACCTTTTCACCATTGTCCAAAGCTATAATATCATGTATGTTGGCTTTGATAAGGAAACTTAGTTTCCCTTATATGTTAGTGAGAGTAAATAAACTCTTATGTGAATGTATACTTCCCAATTTGCAAGGGAATTTTATGGCGTCGATTTGGTGCGCTGGACCCTCAAAATTGGGTGAGACGGGTACTATGGAGTCGAATTTGTGCCTCCGGAGCCAGATAGCTGTAAAATGGGGGGACTCTCCAAGGGGGTTGAAATGGTGCGCGGGAGCCCCAACGCAGTAGAATGGGTTTCTGTGGTTCCTTCGCTTCAGCATGTCTCCCCGATGCTGCTAACATCCTTTCTTCAAAAGGAGGAAAAGCACGTGCGAACGGCTGCTCAAATACAATACATAGTAGCCAACGTTTACACGATCTCACGTAGAACGCTACTTTTGTCACTACGATAGTGATTTTCACGTCATTTCATGTTAGCACTTCGTTCTTTGCTAATAGCCGAGAACGGAGGAAACTCATACTTTGAATAATGCCTCCAAATTGTGGAGATTTGAGAGAAACATAGAGTTAAGTAAAGTTCTATTGTTCTCCAAATATAGAACCGACGCGTTTAGGGAAAAACCATAAAATCTTTCATCTATGCTTAAATTTTTGGATAAAAAAGTCGAAGAAAGCGTTGATAGAAAAACGCAATTCTAATTTTCAAAAAAATGTCGCTACGGTTATTTCTTACTGACCAGTGAAGGCGAGCGAAGCGAACACCAAAATAAACCTGAAGTCCGGCTTTAGCCGGACGTTCAGGCTGGTATATACATATATACATATATATTATATATACGCTAATTATTGGGTTGGGGAATAAGTCGTGTGTCTTTTTTTCAATGTTAGACAAACACATAGAAATAAAAACTTTTTGAAATTCCCACTCTACAAGAAGACTTTATTTCGATCCTTTAATTATATTGATTCCCTCTTCACCTTGATCACTTTGATTACCTTGACTCCTGTTGTTCGTCGACTTGCTCGAACGGGCGCCAGTAATATCTATATATCATTTGTCCCGATCACGTGCCAGAGTAGCCCAGTAGTTCCTCCTTTCGCGCGGGACACGAAGAGCATCATAATTTTCTTTGAACGCCTTCGTGAAGAAATCTGACCATCGGGTCGCCGGTCTGCCTGTAGTGTGTTTAATATAGAGTGGAATCCAGTCGCTAACGGCTTTGGTCCAACGGTTGTCGTTGAAGCGCATCACGTGTCCAGCCCACCTTATTTTGCTTTCCTTGGCAAAGCGGCTGCACTCTAATCATCGATCGTTGACGTAGGAAAGAACCTCGAATCCCGTCTCCCATTTGTGTGAAGAGTTAGTTGTCCTAGCATCACTCTTTCTACTGAGTGTTCAATGATGCTCACCGCATTTCCTTCCAAGCACGGTGGTGTTGAATAGGTGAACACGGAGCCGTATGATCGTCGTCCTCTTCACTACATCCTCGATACTCTTGTATGCTCCCATGCGGCTCGTTACCTCCTGCCCAGCCCTGATGTAAGGTAGTTTTTTATGTTCCTTTCCCGGCCCAGGTAAACGTAGCTAGTGAATTCGGATATGTTTGTTCCGCTTAGCGTAAACGGGGCACCCGTGAACTATCTGTTTCGCATGAGCGTCGTCCTTTGCAGATTAAGCTGAAGACTGAAGCTTCCACATGTTTTGTCGAATTCGGTCTCACTTTAGCTCCGCTTGGCTGATGGTAGGATGTCATCAGTAAAGCGTAGATGATGTAGCTGCTGATAATCAATTTTCACTCCCATGTCATCCCATTCCAACTTCCGCATTGCGTTTTCGAGTGGTCGTTAATATTTTAGATGAGATTGTACCATCTTGTCGAACCTCTCTCTTCATGTCGAAGATGATATTCTTGTAGAATGGCGAAGTTTCAGTCGTATTATTATTGTACAACTCACGAATTACCTTTGTGTACTGAGTAGGGACACCTTGGTTGTCCATAGCCTCCATTACCTCTTCAGTCTCAACTGAATCGAAGGCTTCCTTCAAGTCGATAAAAGTGCGACACAGCGGCATCTTGTACTCTACGAGTTCCAAAACAGTGTGAATTTGGTCTATCGAGCTGAGTCCTTTTTGGAACCCTTTTTGCTCACATCGCTTCTTTCTTTTAACGCTTTTTTAACTGTTAGGGATCGCTCTTATACAGAGCTTGTAGATGAAGTACAGTGAGCAGATTGGGCGATAGCTGCCGATGCCATGCGCATCTCCCTTCTTATACAACAACACGGTCTTTCTGGTCTTTCACCATTTACGAGCCTTGCATTCCGACAGGTAACCTGGTTGTAATGGGTCTCACCAGAGTGTTGATAAGAATTTGAATAAGAATAAGGCGGACGTTGAATGCCAACTACATTAAGCTAGTTCTGCAAAAAAGCCTACAAAGCGAAGTGAGTAAAAAATGTTATAAATACTGATTACTGAAAGATTGTCTTTATCATGCCTTATAATCTTGTAAATAATTGAGTGATCTTTCGATGCGTTACGTCAAAAGAAAATTTTAGTAATCGAGACCAGAAAATTAGACATTTTATCCACAGTTCCAACTGACCCTTCACATAAGTGTGCTTCCTTTCCCTTCTTACAAAGTCTCAGTTTTTTATCCCTTGCTTACTTCAAACAGAGCGTCGTGAGGAAAAGAGAGACAGGCGCGGTGTGGACGGGCGTCCGACTGCCAGAACGCGAGAGAAGCAATGAGGCCCGTGTGTCATATCTTTTGCAATAGAAAGTTGTTAGAAGGGAGGCGAATCGTCCAGTAGTAAACATTTCATTTTTCAGAGATTTAGATGAAAGGCTCAAAGTTGATATTTCTTCACTCCACATTGAAGAAGAAATAGGCAGAGGTATGTCATCACTCTACCATATTTTGCTGTTCGACTTTACAAGACAGCGAGATTGGGGTCTCTCCACCAATAATAATTGAACGTGGGTCGTAAATACAACAATTAAAACACAATTTTTCACAAGTCTACGAATTTGAAACATCTGGAGCGCGCAGAGGCATCAGTTCCCACTATGTCTGGGAAATTACTTCCGGTAGAATGGCCGGTGGCCCTTCAGAAAATGAGAAAATTTCTACGAACCAACAGGCTAGCAAAGGTTTCTATCACTGTAGAACTTTACATTTTGTGAGAACACGTAAATAGTTTTGGCGCACCTATTCTCGCTGGCGTCGTACGGGCTAGCCGCTGAGCCCTTTACTGATGTTTCAAAATCCTAGACTTGTTCAGCAAGTTCCGCTTTCTCGCCGTAATGCGATAGTCGGAGACGTGCTCCGGCTCCCTTCACTTTAGAGTGGTTGGCGTAGTGACCCATTCATCTAAGCTGTCCACTTACAACGAAAAGGGCAAGAAGATAGAACAATTGAGGTGTTGAAAAAAAAGATAGAACAATTGAGGTGTTGGAAGATGTAATACAATAATGCGATTATAAGGAACAGTATTCTGAAGGCGTCATCTACCAACAGAGCAAAGGTGTGCAGTTAGAGCGTGCTAGTCACTGTTTGCGAAAGTTCGAAAAAGCGTGTTTTCTCAGTTGCAAAAACAGTAGTTTTTAATTTCGGGACGTATTTCCACACCACAATCAGGTTTTCTCCGTATAGAGTGAGGAAAGTTACACCAGGTATGTATACTGCACTGTACTGTTAGGTTTTCGAAGAGCTGAGTTTTTTAAGACGAAGCTTGTTCTTTTCTTCGAAACAACACCTTTTATTTTGGCTTTTCGGCAAACATTTTTAGTGGATTTCATCCTCTTTTACGTTGTACTGTAGTTAGTCTGCGTACTTCGATTCTCTAAGAACTCCACCTAGGAACTATTACAACATATAAGTCTAATTTATAACTTATATCTATGGATATATTACATACATAATGTGTGATGCATGTAAGTGCCCATTTTTTCTTATACTCGTTCATTCAACCTCGAAGTTGCTCATTCGTCTTAATATTTGCCCATTTAATAAGATTTGGAGAGGGTGCATGTTATGTTGCCGCTGTTGCTTCCTATCGAATAAATGATTGCACTGCTGGCAAAAAAATAAATAAATAAATAAATAAATAAACTTTTGTGTTCTGGCAACTCCTGACTAACAAGACTAATTCCCCTTAGTCCTTCTCTATGGACAGTATCGAAGATGATGTATATCCCCTTCAAGTAGGAAGGGTCCGGCTCCGACCTATTGCACCTATGTTTCTCAGCACGATGCTCGTGAACCACACCTCCCCTCAACTTCGAAAAATTTCCTGATTGCTGCCTTTAACATGCATGACACTGCAGGGTTCTGATTAAATGCACACCGCGTTATCCCGGTGGTGTCCGGCGCAGACTTTATGTTTGAAGCAATCATATGAGTTCTGTTGTTGTAACCGTTTTGCAGCACTAGAAATATAGGATTTTGTTCGCTAACGTTAATTATTGCATCACTTGTTCCTACACAAATATGTCCCTTCGAAGATCAGTTTGTATAGCCATTCCTTTTGCTAAAGTTTTTCAAGTCTTTGTATTTAGGTCATTTTGGAATTGTAAGTCGTGCAACTTACTGCACTCCCAATGGAACGACTAAAAAAGTTGCTTGCAAAGTCCTTAAACAGTCAGTTGCTGGTGTTGGAGACTTCATCATTGAAGGTAAAGTTCTGAACACGCAAAATGTGGTCTATTGGACATGTGACGTTCTTCCTTAGGGCTAACAATGGGTCAGTTTAATCATCCCAATCTAATGCAGTTAATTGGAATTGCGTTCACAGACAAAAAGTTTCCGATAATTGTGACAGATTATATGGAAAATGGAGACCTACGAAGCTACCTCCGCGATGAGTCGAAGGTACGAGCTAAATGCATAGTGTTACTCTGTACTTTTGTGAGTACTGACGTACGAAAATGAAACTCTACAACTTTGAAGTCATGGATTTTAGATAGGACATCATCAACTAATGCTTTAGATTAGTTTGTACCCTCAGGGTTCGCAATTCTTTCAGCTGCGAAGCTCTTGTATATACCGTACTATGAAATAATAATAATAATAATAATAGTAATAATAATAATAATAATAGTAGTTAATCATTAGTCATCAATCATCATCATCATCATGAGATATAATGACTATTCTGTCACGTATATATATATATATATATATATATATATATATATATATATATATATATATAATATCACGGAATTCAAAAATAGGGTGCGGCGGGTCCCACGTCGTCGAAATGATGCGCCGGCGACGTGAAGCTATGAAATTATGTGGGTCATCTCCCACGACTTCGGGTTGGTACGCCGGCGTCGCAGAGCGGTAAAATGGGGTGAAACGGCTCCAATTGCGTGGAATTGGTGTGCCGTGGTGCAGTAGTATCGTGTAATAACAATAAATAACAAGTAATAATGAATAATAGTAATAGATGATAATAAATCATAATAATAAATGATAATAATAACAATATAGTTGCAGTAATAATAAGTAACAATGTCGATGCTGATGAAGGTGTAATGTAGAGGTTAGAGGTTCCGCTTCCTGCACGATCGATCGGAGGTACAAATCCGCCTTAGTGCTCACTAAGCCTTTCATCCCTCCGGAGTCGATAAATTTTTACCAGACTTGTCTGGAAGGATAAAAACACTGACTTGACACATCGGCTAGCCACCGCAAGTCATTGTATAGGCCAGTTACACGTTCGTAAACCTCAAACGATTTCTGAATTGAAGCGAACGTTGTGGGGCGCATCCCAAACGGATTGATTAACGCCAGAAACTTCATTCTTTATCCTTAATGTCGATGCACCAATAGCGTACAATAATTCCTAGCAGTTTTGATAAAACTTGAACTAGACATTGTGAACCGCGTCATGATCGTGATAATTCCATTTGTAGATGTTGAATTAATGATGATGTTGAATTAATGATAATGGGGCCGCGTATACAAGTCTGATTGCTACCTGCTCGTGGTGGCCTTGCTGTAACTAAACCCAATAATGCGTTGTGTACGCATTGGGAACGTACGAGCTATATAACCTGCACTGTTATATGGCGAAAGATTCCCATACATTGCAAAAAGATGCTGTCGTCGCGTACATCGCCAAAGCCCACAACCTGAAGGGTTAAGTGCCTGAAGGGATTATGGTATCTTTGGCAACAACCACTCGTTTCGTCGCGCTGAACTGTATACGGTGATGAAAAGCATTGATTGCACGGAAAGAAAGCTGCTTAGACGGCTGCTTGGCTACTTTTGGCCTAGGGTATGCCACAATGAACAGCTTTACGCAGAAGTCGATGTGGTTTACCGCGGATGACACGTGGAAGACATCAACATTTTGCACCGCCATCGAAAGTGGCTACAGAAAATCGTCTTCGCTTCTTTGATCATGTATTAAAGAGACAGGAAGATCAAATTCAACGAGTTCTGAGGAGTTCGTTAAGAGTTACTTCGTAAACGGAAGTTCTAGACTGAAAGTGAAACTGGAGTGAAGGAGGACTTGAGGATACTCGGCGTGGATGTTCAGTTCAGGGGAGACGTAAGGTTTCGCAGGATATGGAATAGCGACGAATGGATCGATTCCGTGAAAGCTCTCGCAGAAGATCGAGAAGGTTGGGAGAGGTATGTTCAAGCACGACACACCTCGGCGAAGATGCGAGCAATCGCGTCAGGCGATGACGTCATCCCGCCGATTAAGTCAAGGAATTCAATGATGATGTTCACTTCATGTCACATTAGCACAATATTCTATGTTATGTCCTGAAATGAAAGACGAGAACTCCGCCTAATATTCTGCAATACCAAAATTTTACGGAAATCAGGCAGTTCCCATAATTCTGGCCAATATTCGAGACTTTGATACGTGTAGTGATGAGTTGTCATGCATTCAAAAATCGCACTCTTCAAGAAAAGCCTTGAAAGAGCCGCGGAGAAGGCGATCTGCGGAATGAAATCAGAACCCAGCAACAAGTGGATTTAAGGAAATGGTCATAAAGCGGTTTGGCAAAAAGCCAACACACAGGTCAAAAATTGACCAGAAACTATTAGAACTGAAATTAGCATATAGAAGAGCGGAAAACTGTCAAGAGTGTTTCGACTCCATCAAAATGCTTGTAAATGAACACATTTGGAGCTAAAAATAACAGTTATTGTAGGAACATTAGAAGAAGAACTTGGTCTTCCACAGATAACATAAGAGATCTGTGTTATGCCTGGCATACTTAGATACTTAGATGGCCCGTCTTCAGCCCCTCTTCACTAAACGTTCAGACTCCAGCATCTTTTCCAATCGCCATTGTTATCCGAGATGTTCTCGAGTTCCGTGATTAAAGCTGACAAGATCTTTTAGCCGCATCCAGCTGAGCTCTCAGCTGCTGTTTCCGTGCGGCGAACACATTACCACGTATCGTTTGCGGCCACTCTCGAGGAGTTTAACATCCTTTGGGATCCACTCTAGCGTTCTTTTACTCCATTTATGGTCGATTCTTCTTATGTAGCCAGCCCATCTGCGTTTTGCTTTTGATATATATGCCGCTGCGTCGCGATGACGGAACATTTCTTTTAAATTGGAGCTGCGAAGATTGGCTTGATGTGTGCGCCGGTTAAACTTCTGAAGACATCTCTCAAGTGCCCTGTGAGTTGTGAGTAGCTCTCTGGACGTGGCAATGGTGTCTCCCTGTCTCCGCTGGGTAACAGCGCTGGAAGAACTGTCGAGTAGATCCAATGAGGATGGAGATACTAAAATAGATGTTCTTAGAATGTCCGTGGTATATGCATGACGAAGTTTTGCGATTTGAGAACCTTCAAGTTGTACTCCTCGTCCAAACCGTGTCCACGTCTTGTTAGACCAGCGCTGACGGTATTGCATTTGCCAGGTTCCATGCTTTTGATCGCGGCTCGCACTTCTGAAGGGAGAAATTGTGATGGAACGTCATCATTGGGGATGATCGGGCTTGACACAGGAGTTGACGAACGAGAAAGGTTCGTGTAGAACCTCTCCCATCTCATTTCCATCTCACGAAGAGAAGAAGTGCGGATCACCTCTTCGTTCAACAAGACTGTTAGCGGAATACTTTATTCGTGGAGGTTCGTACACCCAAGCCAACACTGCCTACATTTCGCGACGGGACCTCACCGCGAATGACGAGTGCACCGTCATTCAATTGTACTTCGCTCCTTCTCTTGATCTTTTGCAGAGCAATCATGTGGTATTTGATACGCGCTGCAGCTCCGAGAACGACATGCAGGTCAGTGTCTGTGGACATTGTTCTTGCGTTGTAAACACAAAGTCTGAGACACTCTCCATGGCGAATCGTGCACGTGTCGTCTTGGTTCAGAGTCGAAGACGTCCTAAGCAACCTGAGATTTGATCTTCTCCCCCCGATCGCCATACCGTCCAATGTCTGAGACAGCGCTGCAAGACAGCAGGGCCCAGTGTACAGGGTACTGAAGCAGTGTGTATCCTTGACTGGCAAGCAGACTTTTCCTCATACTAACCAGGCTGTGCCACGCCGAACTTAACTTTCACCACAGGTCGCCAATCTATTTGGATCAGGGCATCACTTTGCGACATTTTGCCAAGACGGTGGTGAATCTTAGCAGTGGTTTACTATTAGCTGTGCTTTGGATTACTTAGAACTCGGAATGTAGGAGGTGTATAACTTCTCAGTTTCGGAGACCCTGCCAGAAGACGTACCTCCACTGTACAGGACTGCACTACTGTAGGCCAAATTCACCTGCACATGCCACTATGAGGCGCTAAACCATTATGTCTGGCATAGGACGACATATTGAAAAATTTGAAAACATTTTTGGTACTGAGTATGGGAAGTTGGTACTTCTTATGGCAAGGAATTTGACGTTACAATGTAAACAAAGCCAATAATTATTGGTTGGATCCTCATCCGCCAAACTCACGGACGTTGAATTTTTGCAAACTAAAGAGAAGTGCATTGAAAACCCACAGATCAGACGGGAACGACATTCACCTCATATCTTGGTTGATCTTGATTGATGGTATGGTCTTGTCTCAAGCACCACCGGTTTTACAAACTCCCTCCGGTGTACATGGAGCTAAGATGGTGTCTGGTCCTACCGTCTACAGCTACTTCGACGTTGACGGTAAGGGTACTGTATTCAGTTATTTAATGAGTTCAGCGTGTGAATGTTCCGATAGGGAAAACATCTGAACATTATTTGATTGAATCTCCTAGCATTCGTAATATGGATATCACACCATTTCGTGAGTGAGATTGCTCGTACCTACATGGGCAATATTCTTACAGACGTTGAAGGTGAACAATAGGCTCTTAAAAAAACAGTTTCGAAAAACATTTCTTCGAAAATTGGGATGTGTTTACAGGAGATGTCGTAAACCATTTCAGTCCACTTCACGATCCACTTGGCACAGCTGCTCCACATCTGTTTGGAGTGAGATCATTGATGCGTGAAGCATCCTCAACAAAATTTGGTTGGTCAGACAGTGTTCCTGACTAGATGAGGAAAAAAATGGGACGAAAAATGTAGCAAAATAAAGGTGCAATGATAGAGTCCCCACTGTTTGTCGTGCCAACGAATCTGAGCAACAGTACTTCCTTCATGCGGTCGTTTGTAGATGCAGGCAAGCCCATAATGGTTTCTTGCGTTAACTTGCAAAATATGGCTACTAAGGTAATGAGCCAGCTTGTTAGCGGGAAAATGAAACTCGCATCCAAGAGTATTCACTAGACTATCGCACATCTGGGAGTCTTTGCTATTTTGCTAGCCCTATGTCTAAGAAATAACGGTACTAGACTTGTCTGGGAGGATAAAAATACTGACTTGAAACATCGGCTAGCCACCGCAAGTCATTGTATAGGCCAGTTACACGTTCGTAAACCTTAAACGATTTCTGAATTGAAGGGAATGTTGGGACGCATCCCAAGCGGATTGATTAACGCCAGAAACTTTATCCTTTACTTCAATTTTTCTTGCTTCTGCTCCGATTACAAGTTCATCTCACATCACAAAATTCCAGTGGATCTGTCCTCATTCTCCAAAACAGTTTAGTAGCTCATGAATTATATCTTAGCCGGTGATGCAGAGTATTATTAGCCGTGGGTAAGCAGAGTCAGCTATTTAAGTAGGAATATAGGTGAATCTCTTCATGATATGAACCATAGCTAATTGCTCTGCCGAGGCATGATCACGGCATGCTCGAAAATCCGCCGTGACCCTCATTACAAGTACCAAGCTGGAATTGCGATAAAGTAGTGGAAGTCATCAAAAGTCGTGATGGTAGCTCACGCTCACTATAAGTTCTCATTTCAAGTGTTGAAGAATGTATAGAATGGAAATTGCAATAACTGTAACTCCAGAAAGTGCCGAAATGACTTTGTGAACCGGTTATACTGTTGTTCCTATTGAAGGTACGTTCTCCTATTTCAAGACGTTTTTTATAGTGATACTCTGTGCGATTTGTAATTTGGTGCATCACATTTTTGAATGAAATATGTAGAGACCGGTTTACATTGCGCTGTGCAGTTATCAGAACAGGCGATTTTAAATAGCATAAGCCATATCGAGGGCTCGTATAATTATGCCTACCAAAGATTTCTGTCTTGAGTGTGTCCTTACATAACTATAGGACACTAAGGTGACCCCTCCACAAAAATGATGATACGAACTAAAAACTTATGTAAAATAAAAAAGAAGTAATGAAAAAAGTAAGCGAGTCAATTAACACGAAAGATGAGGTCAAAGAGAGAAGAGAACGAGGAAGTAACACAAAGAGTTCAATGAGCATTCCTGTTCTGCTTTGAGTTCTAAACTTTGCTCCGCCTGTATTTACAATCAGTTTACTCATGCATTCACTTTTCTCATTTCTTATTGCAAATATATTACCAGCAATTGCTATGTACCGAAAATTTCGTTCCAGATTCTGACGCTTCGGAGTCTTTTGCGGTTTGCATGCCAGATTGCTGAAGGAATGGAACACTTACACATGTGTAAGTCTGTTCACTGTGATCTAGCTGCACGCAACTGCATGTAGGTTTTGTTTGTAACAGTTTTACCTTAGACTTCAAGTGCAACCGGCCTTAATGCTATTGATCTACACGTTTCTTAAAAATTCTAAATCGTAAAGCGTTTATGAGAGATTAGGCGAAGATTTAATGTCAGTTTGCAAACTTTTAATTGCAGAGAGAGATGAAAAGTACAGGTTGCGACAGAGAATTTCTTGCTGTGAGTGACGCTGGTGTATTACTCTTTTAAAGATTTTATAGGCTGTTTTTTTTTCCGGATCATTAAAAAGAGAGTGTCAAGTGGATAGAAGGGAACACTTTCGACAGCATTTGTTTTCTGCATTCAGTCGAAATGGTAGGGATGTTGAAGCCGAGATTGCTGTTGTGTATAGAGAAGGGGCGGCAATTAAAATTATCGTCCTTCGCGCTTCAAAAAAAGTGCTTGAAATTTTGCCCTTGACAGATCCCATCGATCAATCAGTCGTAGTGGTTTAGAGAAAAATTCAACCTTTTTCCACTTTATCAAACAAAAGGAAAACAGCTGCTGCAAATTACTCAGTAGCCCATTCTCCGGTGTTGTTCCACCTATCGTTCCAAACGCTTTCAAATCCACCACTCGATAATTTCTCCTACGGTTCATTCCGATCTCGGAACATGATAATTGATAATTTGTTATGTTTGTTGCTATACTGCTCCCTCTTTGCCGACCATATGGTAAGGAGGCGGCGCACTTGTAGGAGACGTTGTTTTTGTACTAGCCGGAGCAGGCCGGCAATTATTCTGTGCCCTTAACCTCTTTGCATCTTTTGATAAACATTACCACTGAACCACCTTTTCCTTTCTTGGGTATAAAATCCCAAATTATTGTGAGCCATCTCAATTCACGCGCACAATTTCCTGGTGCATCGGTCAAATAAAGTGCTGTAAAGTGCAGTAAACCCCTCAGCTGCCCACAGCAAGGCCTTAGTTCTGCAACATCGTGAAAGATGTCTTCGGTTTTCCATAGAAAACCTATGGCCCATAGCGCCAAAACTCTCCAGCTACTTCTGGAGAAATTTTCACTCTACAAAGAAGTGTGCAACCCAAATGGGTCCGAAGAGGAAATGTTTGAGGCATACTTGACCTCAACCAACCTTATAAAAGGTAGTATAAAAGCTATTGAACAGAGTGCAAACTCATTGCAGTCACTGATAGACAAACTGAAGATGGAATATAATGATTCGAGAACAAAAGGCAACAAAAAGGAGCTCGAAAAAGAAATCGAGGAAATTGAAAGTGAAACAAAATTCACTGATATCATGGAAAGAGCAAATGAAATGATATATATGCTAGAAGGAAGAGCCACAGAAGCAGCAAGTCAAGCTAATAAATTTGCAAGGAAGTTGGGAAAAAGTTACACAGAAACTAACGAATAGTAACGCATATTGAAGATGCAAATAATCGATCGCCACAAACTGGAAGTGCCAGAACGGCAACAGATCAAAGTAATGACGAAAATTCAGCCCAGATGACGCAATATTGCTGTCAGAGGATCATTCTGATAGTAGCAGAGAGGCGATCGAAGAAGAGTTCATACGTCGAACTGTGAAACGAAGTCAAATGAAACTTCATAGGTTTTGGGGGAGATGAAGAAGAATTTCCGTAATTCTGGGCAGTCTATGAAACACTGGTACATCAGAATAAAGTACTCAGTGCAGTTGAGAAAATGCTTCTTCTCAAAGATGGTCTTTGAGGAAGAGCGGAAATGACCATCAAAGGGATACAATTAATACACCAGAATTATAAATGGATAGTTGAAACTATAAAGAAAAAATATGGTAACAAACCTATAAATACAGCAAAGATCGTGCAGAAACAAATCGATCTTCCATGTGCAAAGAGTGATGCCGATAATTGCACATATATTTTCGACAAAATAAGAATGTTGATTAACCAAATGGTATCGGCGGGCTAGGATATACCTTAATACACAAGATGCTACGTGGACAGAAGGATCCTGGAGAAGTTTCCGTATAATATTGTGAAAAATGTTCTCATATCCATCCAAGAAATGGAAGATGTGGAGGTAGAGAACGTTATGGAGCAGCTCGAAAAAGAGATCAACGCTAAAAGGTTCGTTGAATCAAGATTAAAAGGTCGTTTTAAGACCGAACACAGAAATCAAAAGGAATCATACTCTGCATAGGTCAGAAACAAGAAAAAATGACATATAGTGTATTTTCTGTGACAGCTCTGAGCATTCTGCTGAATAGTTGCAGAACAGATATTCACCAAAAAAGGAACGTTGTGATTAACTCCAATCGCTGCTGGGAATGTTTCAACGACCAGCGCAAAAGTAATCAGTGTAGTAGACAAAGCTGTCCCCACTGTGGAAGAATGCATCATCAAAGCTTATGCTTTACAAGGTCATCCGAGAATGTAACAAAACAGCAAAATCGATCGCGCTTTGGTAATAATGCAGCAATAAACAACAGAAGACCCCTTCTGGCGAAATAGGTGGGAGTAGTGCCGGATTGCCCAACCGCACCTCAAATGACGTTCGTCAAGGAGATCAAACTTTGAATATACATAGTGAAGATCCAATTCAAAGCGATTCTTTCGTGAAAGTCGATTCTAACGACAATATCACAAAAGACCAAGTAGTGCTCATGACTGCAGAAGCAAATATGTGAAATAATAAAACAGGCCAATATGGCGTGTTCTTATATTTTTTGATACTGGTGCACAGAAAACTATAATAAACGAACATACAGCAGAGGAATTTGGACTCCCAAAGCAAAAAACGGAAATATGCGCCTTGTCTGGCATTGGTGGCCATACTGAGAAATTTAAAATGTTCTTTGTTCCATTGAAAATCTTTACAGTTTTTGGAAAAGAGATTCATCTAACAGTTCAAACAAAACCCGTGTTAACTAACGGTTTTCGTTCAGCATATCTTTTAGAACAAGAAAAGCAGTTTCTTCAAGATAACGATATTTGTTTGTCCAATTCAAGATTGAGAGGTGAACACGAAAATCCACAAATACTAATTGGATTAGATTACTACTACGAATCTGTCATGAGCAGCACTAGAAAAAAGGCTACCATCGAGACTATATGTTGCCAGAATATTAGTAGGTCCAGCTCTACACGGTCGCAGTACAAGGGGAGTAAATCTAACTAGCGAAGAGATTACCCATAGTCTTACGCTCGTTCAGGAGCCAAATGAAGCGGATACACTTCAGAAGATTTTCGAATTGGATGGAATAGGAATTTCCACCAATGAATTTTCATATGACGAAAAGACATTTGAGTATTTTGAAAAGTACTCGAAAACTATATCATTTAAGGACAGTGTTGTGGCTGCACCTTTTGCTCTTATAGACAACGTAATCGATATATTAGATACTTACGCGATGGCATACAGTAGGTTCGAGTCTTTACAAAGACAGCTGGCCACCAACAAATAGCAGAGGTCGTGCTACACCAAAATATTGAATGATTACCTCAAAGATTCCATAATCGAACCAGTCAAAAACGCGGCTAGCATCTATTATGCCATCTCTGGAGTATGGAAACCTTCAAAAAGGAAACATCTTAGAATCATATTTGATGCATCTTCGAAACAAAGAGGTAAACTAGCATTAAATGATGTAATTCACACCGGTGAATCTTTTGTTAATAACATTCATGACATCCTTACCCGCAGTCGAATTAGCAAGTTTTTATTAACATGCGATATCGAAGCTGCATTCACTCAGATCAGGGTCGTAAACGAGCACAAAAACCTTTGTCGCCTTCTGTGGGTCAGAGAAATCAATCACATGTCGACATAGTTGTTTACAGATTTAACCATTTACCATTCGGCGTTACTGCATCTCCTAGCATATTGAATATGGCAATTTTTGCTTACTTAAATGCAAAGAATATCCCACTTTCACATGAAAAAGCAAGAAACATCGACGTTGGTAATATTTTATTGACAGATGTAACTGTGCAGGAAGCTTTGAAGAAGTATGTTGATTCAAAAAATCTTTTCAAGGAAATTGGTATGAACTTACGAGAATGTGTCAAATTTTCAGATAGTAAATGAAGGAATCCATGAGAAAGACAAATCACCTTCTGGTGATATCAAATTCTTAGGTGTTAAATATAACACAGAATCTGATCAGTTTGACGTGAAAGTAAATATTCCGTCGAAAACATTACTTACTAAGCGAGATGTGGTTAGTATAATAAATTCTGCCTGCGATCCTGTAGGTGTAACTGCGCCATTGTTTATCAAGTTGAAATCGCTAATGTGAGAAATCTATGACACTGGAATTAAGTGTAATGACTATGTTAATCCAGTAATAACTAATAGATGGAACTCCATCTGCGAAGAGATTAATGGTGAAAGTATCAGCATTTTCTGGTCAATTCTCACAGAAGTGCGAAACCTTCACACTTCAAAAACAGATTTATGAATATTTTGTGATGCAAGCAATCTTGCTATATCAAGTTGCGCCTTCTTGCGGCATAATAATGACACTAACAAGCTAACGCAATTTATTAGCGGAAAATCAAAGTTGACTCCCAAAAAATGCCGCAAACAATTCCAAGGTTAGAATTGCTTGGAATACTCATTGGAATGAGTTCGGGAAAGAGTATCTTAGAAAATCTTGATCACAATATTGATCACTTTAATTTTGTCACTGAATGTGAAATCGCTCTACATTAATTCCTCTCGAAAACTTCCAGCTTTCATAATCAATCAGGAAGACCGAATTGGAAAAAATTAGATCTCAGGTTAAGAACAAAGGCATTTCCGTGAACTTTTTTTCCATTTTCCAACACAACAGTACACAGATGCAGGGACGCGAGGTCTCACATGATCTCAACTCGACTCACACAACTGGATGAAAGGGCGTAATGGCTGACGCTAGAGCCATCTAACTGGAAACTACTATTGATACTTTGGATGGAAAAGAAATAATGGAAGAAGTGGAAAAATTTGAAAATCCCCATGTTGAAGAGTCTGAGAGTAACAATGATAATGCGAACTCAATGTTTGTAGATCTATCGAGATTTTCACGCTTCAAGACAGCGTTGCGAACTGTATCTAGAGTTGTAAAAGTGCTGCACAAATGGACCAGTCGATGTAATACTACTAGATTGACATCAGTTGCAATATCTACAGTCTCGCACTTTTACGGACTCGGTAATTGACTGCGAAGAGATGCGCTTAAGTGAGAAATCATAGCTTCATTTCAAAAGAATGTTAACATGAAAAAACTGGAAAAACGGTTTCCGAACCAAATAATCGTAAAGGATGAAAGTGGAATCATAAGATACGAATCAAGAATTTGAAATGCAAATACAAAAATGCCTACCTATATCGATAATGACTCTGAGCTCGCTAGACTCATTATTCCAGACTTGCATTGCAGCAATGCTCACTGTGTCAAGGATCGCATACTGTCTCTAGACAGACAAAAATATTGGATTCCACAGCCATCAAGAGCAATTAAGAAGAACATAAAAGATTGTACTATTTGTAAGAGATGCCAAGGTATGCCTTTTGGAGCTCCAAAGATGTCACCACTACAATCAGATAAGGTGACAATAAGCAAACCGTTTCAAAATGTAGGATGTGATTTTATGGGACCATTCCTATCCAATAGAAATGAAAGAATGTATATATGTCTCTACACCTGTCTTGCAATTAGAGCGATCCATTTGGAAGTGGGGGAAAGCCTTAGTACAGTGGCTTTTCTCAATAGTTTTACTCGATTTGTATCGCGTAGAGGTGTACCCCTTTTAATGAGAACAGACTGAGGATCAAATTTCAGACTTAGTCGGAAAATAATTGAAAAGTTGTTCAAAAGTGATGAAACAACAGGGAACTCAGCAATGATTTACTGTGCCTCTGAAGGCATTAGATGGATTTTTAACCCACCAGCATCTCCATGGTGTGTGGTGTATGGAAAAGACTTGTTGGATCTGTGAAAAGAAGTTTCCAAAAATCAGCTGGAAAAAAGAAAGTCGTTTGAACAGACGGTTACTGTAGTCGCCCGTATAGAAGCAATTATAAATATACGTCCACTAACGAAACTCTCAGCAACTGATCTTTCTGAAATCCCACTAAGACCTATTAATTTTCTACAAGGAAATTTCAAATTTTCAATTCCAAACTCTAGAATGTCCAATTTCAGAAACGATCCCACATTTGAGCCAGAGTTGATACAGACAGCTGCTCACGAAGCGCTTGCATTTTCAAAAAAACGTTGCAACAAAGTTTTGGAAGATATGGAATACTGAATATCTTACTATTTTACGTGACAGCCACAGATGTCAATTGAATTAGAAACGTAATGTGAGTAAAATCCCACTAGTCTGCGAATTTGTCTTGATTGAACAGGTATTACTGCCCAGAGGACGATGGGTACACGGTAAAATAGAAGATTTAGTACGAGAGGCAGACGGCATGATAAGGTCAACTAAAATTCTGATGCCTAGCCGCAAAATTTTGCAAAGACCGGTTAATAAAATATACCCTCTAGAAATTCGTTCAGAGTCTGACAACCAACGATCGGTTGTACGAAACTCTGAGATCATGGATAATGATATTCGTATCCCAACCGCAACTCAATCTAGAAATCATCTAGCCAGAAACTCCAAATCTCGCGCTTTAGACGTCATTCAAGAATTCGAAACAGACCTCGACAGATCAGTGCTCATTTCTGCTCGATCAACAGTATCCTTCCTAATAACGGCAGTGTTTCCTTGTTTCTAATCAACCCTGGTGATGCGCAACCGAACACCAGTATTACTTGTAATGAAGGTATCGCGTTTATAACACCTCCTAGAGGACAATTCGAGTTGTGGTTTGACCATGAATGCAAGTCATTCAAAAATGTTTCGAAAGAAATTAGGTGTACTCTTCCTGTTTCACCCTTGGACAATCCTGTAACGGTAAAAATACGTCTCTACTCGAGAAACGAAGTAATAACAATGGTCGGAAAATGTGAGCGTCAAGAATTATGCGCGACATCCTCAACAGTCTTGAGTAGAGCACTCTTAGGAAATCCACATTGCAGGCCGTTTGGCGCAGTTCCTACTGTATCCATGGTCTTGCACTCTATTCTCGTAGCAGTGATTGGTATGGCGTGGTCCATACGCAAATGCCGAAAACAAAGGCGGAGAAGAACTAATGTACAAGTTGAGTGCGAACTAAGCACGTTCAAACCATCTCCTCTAATTGCAAGCACTTTAATAGTAGTCACTTTGTTCACTTTAGCATTCAAAAGTGCTACATTTGCTTGTCAATATGGTTACACAACGCACACTGCAGAAATGGTGTGCGCGTCAAGAGGCAAATGTCTATTCGAACGCTATGTACCTTAGCAGTATCAATTGGGATCACCTATGTGCTGGATCCCACCATCGTTATACTACTGATTAAAATTTTCGTTACTGTGCTAAAAACTGTTGTTTCGATAACAATTCTTCTACTGAAATTGCTTTGCGCCTGCGCAGGTAGGTGCCGCATCGCACTTCAAAGACATTAGTCGTGATACGAAATACTGCGGTATCAATTGTGTGTATTGTGGTTTACCGCATAACACGCTTTTGTTCAACATCCACGGCCTACAAGAAATTTCTACTCGTCTCCGCCCACCCAACTGAAAGCTCTACCTCCACTCGTCAACTCAAAGGGAATTCTGGACTCAACATTTTCCGGGATAAGAAGAAGAATTTAAAAACTCCAGGCAAATACGACACTTCTCTTACTATGGATCTTTTTTTTTGTTATTTCGCCGGAGTGTTGCGATCTCGGAACATGGTAATTGATAGTTTGTAATGTTTGTGGCTATGCTGCCCCCTCTTTGCCGACCATATGGCAAGGAGGCGGCGCACTTGTAGGAGATGTTGCTTTTGTACTATCCGGAGCAGCAATTATTCTGTGCTCTTAACATCATTGCATCTTTTGATAAACATTACCACTGAACCACCTTTTCCTTTCTTGGGTATAAAATCCCAAATTATCATGAGCTATCTCAACTCACGCGCACGCGGTTCATGTTTTCCATCATGTTTCTTTTGTTCTTTCTTTTCAACGTGTTTTGCTCTTTTTTGAGTTTTTCATGGTTCATTCGATGCCCTCAATAAAAGGAACGGATACTAACGTGATGGCTTTAACATTTCGATTAAATGCAGAGAGCAGATGTCGAAAATGCTGTGCACCGTTTTTTGCTCACTACTATTAATTTTCATTGGTCGGTGATAGCGAGCAGAGGGAACACCACAGAAATTCTGGTAATATATGTATACATATATATGTATATACATATATATGTATATATGTATATATATATGTATATGTATATATATATATATATATATATATATATATATATATATATATATATATATATATATATATATATATATATATATATATATATATATATATATATATATATATATATATATATATATATCAGGTATATGGAGCCGCGTATACGAGTCTGATTGCTACCTGCACGTGGTGGCCCTGCTTTCACTAAACGCAATCAGGCGTTCGAGTGTACGCATTGGGAACGTACGAGCTATATAACCTGCACTGTTATGTAGCGAAAGCTTCCCATACATTGCAAAAAGATGCTGTCGTCCAGCACACCTCCAAAGCCCATAACCTGAAAGGTCAACTGCCTGAAGGGAGCATGGAATCTTTGGCAACAACCATTCGTTTCGTCACGCTGAACTGCCGAACACTATCGAGTGAACTCAAAGGAGCCGCTCTATCCAGACTTCTGCGACATCTCTGTGTGCCTTTTGCTGCACTGCAGGAAACACGCATGACAGATCGGCCCGTCATCAGCATTGAAAATTACACCATATACCGTGGCGATGCTGATGAGAACAAAGTAGGTGGCTGCGCGATAGCTGTGAGGAACGATTACAAGAACCTGGTGGAGTAATTTGGCTCAACGTCGTCTAGATGCGCCTTTTTACGACTGCGGGATCGCAGAGGACGTAAACTCTGGATCGTAAGTGCTCACGCACCTACGGAAACCGCTGAGGAGAACACGAAGGACGCCTTCTATGATGAACTCAAAGCTTTGATGTCTAAAATACCAAGCCAGCATGTGGTCATTGTCGGAATCGACGCAAATGCGAAGATGGGACTCGAACAGCAATCCGATGTGCTAGGAAAATGGTACTATGCAGCGGAGCGCACGTCGGACAACTCGTTTAAGAGGAATCATCGACGCCATCAGCTCAGGTGGCAGGGTCAACCCTTTTAACGCCTGAAGAGCAGCGAAGCGGAAGATGAGGACTCTTAAACTTCAGCTCGACTACGTTCTGGCGAGGAACATTCCTCAGTCAGATATCCGAAAATCTAAAGCTGTTTGGGACGTCGCGTGCGACTCTGACCACCTTCCAGTTCCTCTCAGCTTCAAGACACGGTTCCACAAGAGAAACTGAGGAGTTCCTCTTCAACCGAAAATCGACATGGCAGGTCTGAAAGACGATGAATGCAGAACAAAATTCCGCCAACGTGTGTCTGTTCATCTTGGAGA
This sequence comes from Necator americanus, assembly GCF_031761385.1. NCBI lineage: Eukaryota > Metazoa > Nematoda > Chromadorea > Rhabditida > Ancylostomatidae > Necator > Necator americanus. The sequence continues at coordinate 22,924,439 of NC_087376.1, forward strand.
AGGGACTAGGAAGAAACTTAGCGATGCGGATTCTTACACAAAGTGCATCCGGGACACTGCAAGGGAAACGCTTCCGGTTCTATTGCCCCGGAAGAAGTTTGCCTTTGCATCTGCGGAAGCAAAATCCACGTACAATTCTGTATGTGTCCGCGCGCAGCGCTGGTGACTTCAACCAGGAAAAGCATTTTAAAAGGAAGCTGCATCGTCAACTGCAACAAGACCGCGATAACAAGTGGACGTCAAGAGCAATGCAGTTTGAGAAGGCGTGGGAGGACAGGAACCCGCGGAAAGCCTATGCTTTACTAAAACAGTATAGCGGCAAAATGAAAAGATGTTCCCCTGTCTTCACTGCCAATGGGGTAGCTGTCGGTGAAGCAACCCTTTCAATTTGGAGAGAACACTTTAAGACTTTGCTGAACCGGCTAGCACCGTCAGCTCCTGAACTCGAACACGTTCATAGACCAACATATGCGGTTAACGAGGAGCCACCGACCGAGTCGGAGGTCCTGGTCTGTATTCAAAAAATGAAGAATGGAAAATCTGGTGGAGACGACGGTATTAGCGCAGAAATGCTAAAATATCTTCCTCCGTCTGGGATTCGTGGGATGACAAAGATAATCTGTTCAATATGGATAGACGAAAGGATACCTCATTCGTGGAGGCACGCTATCATAATTCCCCTCCACAAGAAGTTATCCGTCACGGACCCCAGGAATTATCGAGAAATCTCTTTGCTGCGTGTTATGTACAAGGTACTGGAGCGGATTATCCTGGACCGACTCATTAAACATCACGAAGAAACAACGCGCGACGAGCAAGCTGGCTTTCGTCCTGGCCGATCTACGATTGACCAGGTTTCATCGTCAGGAGAGTGATCGAAATCTGGCAGCGGTATTCGAAGCCAATGCAACTAGCGTTTCTGGACTTTGAAGCCGCGTTCGACTCTCCTCACCGAGGCCGTCTTCTCAACGCGCTTCGCGCCGATGGAGTACCAGAAAAGTTCGTTCGCTTGCTCGATGACATGAATCAACGAACAACTGCTGCAGTTCGAACACCAGCCGGATGTACAATACCGTTTGAAGTGGTAACTGGAGTAAGACAAGGGGCGGCGGCAGGACCTTCCTGTTTAATTTCGCCATCGACGACATTATGCGAAGAACAGTCGACCAGTGTCCTGCCGACATTGTCTTAGCACCATCAAGGTGCCCCTTGACTGATCTCGAGTACGCCGACGATGTTGTTATATTCGCGGAAAGTAGTACGAAACTTCAACATGTTGTCAACCTTGTATCGAAGCTGGCTGCAGCCTACGGACTACGCCTACGCCCTGATAAATGCAAACAGATGTGGATCTCTTCGAGACCTCGAACGGGAATTAAGATGGACGGACAACTGAACGAACTCGTCAATGAGTTCTGTTACGTGGGCTGTATGCTGAAGAACAACGGCAAGAAGGATATCCAGCAAATATGCACTAAGGCTATTTCTGCATTTAACTCCTTAACGAAATGCCTGTGGTCGACCCCCATCACCAACGAAGTCAAGCTGCGAGTCTACCTATCCGCAATTCGCCCCATCATGATGTACGGATCGGAGACTTGGGCAGCACCATCAACGGTTATGGAGAGGCTTGACTGCACGGGAAGAAAGCTGCTGAGACGGCTACTTGGCTACTTTTGGCCTAGGGTATGTCACAATGAAGATCTTAATGCAGAAATTGATGTGATATACCGGCGGATGACACGTGGAAGACATCAACATCTTGCACCGCCATCGAAAGTGGCTAAAGTAAATAGTCTTCGCTTCATTGGTCATATATTAAGGAGAACGGCAGATCCCAAGCTCTCGCAGAAGATCGAGAAGGTTGGGCACAGCTGTGTTCGAGGACGGCACACCTCGGCGAAGATGCGGGCAATCGCGTCAGGTGATGACATTAGCCCGCCGTTTAAGTCAAGTAAGTCATCCGCTTTACCTGTATTGTGAAAACGCAATTGCATATACTACTGATGCGTATAACTTGTGTTCAATCAGCAACGTCGAATGCAATATTTCCTTTTTACTATTTGTTTCAAAATAGGATTTTTCTAATGATGCAAGAACTTGAAGGATGGATGCCAACTTGAACGTCAAGATCGGCGATTTTGGGCTGTGTCGAAGAGTTGGTGACGAAAATGAAGCTTACGAGCCTTCTAACAAACATCGAGATGTACCTTTTCCATGGATGGCACCGGAGACTATGATCAGTGAAAAGGTATCGAATTACCAAAATTTCTTTACCTTATCAGTGCTTAGGAATGTTGACGTTCTCAGTGGTGATGCATTGATTAATGTTGCGCTCACGGACTAAGAACAGCTCAGCTCTAGACCATCACGAAATCTTATCGAATACTAGGGAGAAGATATTCAAGACAAAACCTCGTAAATATATAAAATATTACTTGGTTTGCATATATTCCGTATATCCGTTTGCCTTTAGCGAAACTTGCTTACGTTTCATTAGGGAAGTGCTTGAGGTTAAATCCGATTTCTGTAAAATCAACAAAGTATTTGTGCAATATATTTGTTATGTTATTCTGTTGCATGCAATTCCAAAAATGTATAAGTGTCCTACTAAACTCACTTTATCATAAGAGTCCAACACTGGGACTTAAGGCTTCGAATATATTATTACACTTGAGATACTACTGTGATAATACAAACCAGAAGACGTTGGGAAAGACTTCCTCGATTATTGCAATGCTCTCCAAGTCCTCTCTTCTTGAAAACTCGGCATTTGATAGTGTATTTATGTTCTCTTGTTATGCCAACGAGGTTTAGGTGAAACTTTTTTATTGGCCTGACGTTTCGACAAACTCGTCTTTTTCGAAGGCCTGAAAATGGTTCGGGATCTTTGATACCATGCATATCCCATCAAACTCCTCTCTCCTCGCCAACCTCCGATATTGTTCCAAGTACACCACGCAAGACCTTAGAAGGAAAACAACTGACCAGTTTCACCGACTAGCGGGACTGGTAAACCAGCGCGTTCTTGAAGATTGTCACCAAAGCGAATGAGATCTACGCACTGTGCAGTATCCTTAAGTACTGGTGTGTGGATAACGTTAAAGAACTGCATGTGGGACAATCTTATAGCTCACAGAGTGTTACGAACGGCAAGAAGTCATTGGTAATTGATAAGCACTCATTTTTGTTATTCATGGACGGATTCCTGACGGAAATCCAGAATGCTTCCAATGCCTTCCTAGCAGATATTTCTTTCTCGTGCGCTAATATTGTACATTTTACTTCAAACTCATTTCCATCATGCTTATCATTTTTGTGGCGCCCTAACGGTGTCATCGAACTCCCTCGCCTTTTACCAGCCAAATGTTCCTTGATACGTACGTTCAGCATCCTTCCAGTTTCTCCAATATAAATGGCGTTGCACGTTAGGCATTCTATTTGGTAAATAACTCCGATGTTCGCGCAATCACCAGCCCTACCGAATTGACAAACCACGCAACATTCTGACACGCATTGCCTATCGTAGAATCTATTGCGAATTAACTGTCGCTTGATGCTGTCGTTTGGGATGTTCAGCAACACAACATCATCTTGCAGCTGTGCTCGCAAAAGAGTCCGGTGTATAGCAGCAGTTAAGGAGTCAGAAACGAAGGAGATGCACAAAGGAATTCTACCCTCACGTGGGATCCTAACTGTGTTGTTCGTAGTTCGAGATTGGGTGTTAGATTTCAATCTCGAGTAACCGTTTGAACTAGCTATGCTTGTGGCTAGTTTTAGTGATTCTCCTGTTCTCTATCCCCTGTGCACATTGCTGTTGCTGTTTTGACCATATTTCCTTATAAGGAAAGGATAATTGCCTTTTTCATGCCATTAGGATGGGCTGACTTTGCGTTTATCAGTATGTCTTTCGAGCTTTCCTTGCGGTACCATTTCACACTTGCAATGCCATTGTGTAGCTTTATTTGAGCATTCAACTAAGGCAGCAAACCATCTTTTGGTTGTTCTCGAGTGACTTTTATGTACTGCGATCGTTCACTCAGAATTCTAAAGCATTCGTCCATTTCGGATTGCGTTGATGTTATAATGAAGCAACGACATCGATATAACGGCAGTACATCTGTGGAAGACGTTCTATCACTGGTTTTTCTATTGTGCTAATAAAGCAAAAGGCAAGAACTGGAGCAAGCCTTTGGCCCATAGCAAGTCCTCTTATTTGAGAGAAATATTTTCCTGACCATTTAAAAATCTTGCACTGGAGGCATTCGTTGATCAGGATCATTATGCGTTGCTTGTTTAGACCAAAGGTTTCTATACTACGGCCGTGTCTATCTAGCATTTCAGATAACGCTTGTAACGCCTGTTTGTTTTGAACGTTTGTGTACAAAGAGGTCACGTCAAATGACTCCATGACACAAATTTGTTCGAATCTGGCATTTTTAAGACGTTCAAGGAATTGTGAACTGCTTGATAGATGAGAAGACACTTTTGGTAGTAGTTGACTCACAATTCTGTTTAGAAACCATTTGCCGTTTGCTTTATGAGCACAATAGAAAAACCAGTGATAGAACGTCTTCCACAGATGTACTGCCGTTATATCGATGTCATTGCTTCATTATAACATCAACGCAATCCGAAATGGACGAATGCTTTAGAATTCTGAGTGAACGATCGCAGTACATAAAAGTCACTCGAGAACAACCAAAAGATGGTTTGCTGCCTTAGTTGAATGCTCAAATAAAGCTACACAATGGCATTGCAAGTGTGAAATGGTACCGCAAGGAAAGCTCGAAAGACATACTGATAAACGCAAAGTCAGCCCATCCTAATGGCATGAAAAAGGCAATTATCCTTTCCTTATAAGGAAATATGGTCAAAACAGCAACAGCAATGTGCACAGGGGATAGAGAACAGGAGAATCACTAAAACTAGCCACAAGCATAGCTAGTTCAAACGGTTACTCGAGATTGAAATCTAACACCCAATCTCGAACTACGAACAACACAGTTAGGATCCCACGTGAGGGTAGAATTCCTTTGTGCATCTCCTTCGTTTCTGACTCCTTAACTGCTGCTATACACCGGACTCTTTTGCGAGCACAGCTGCAAGATGATGTTGTGTTGCTGAACATCCCAAACGACAGCATCAAGCGACAGTTAATTCGCAATAGATTCTACGATAGGCAATGCGTGTCAGAATGTTGCGTGGTTTGTCAATTCGGTAGGGCTGGTGATTGCGCGAACATCGGAGTTATTTACCAAATAGAATGCCTAACGTGCAACGCCATTTATATTGGAGAAACTGGAAGGATGCTGAACGTACGTATCAAGGAACATTTGGCTGGTAAAAGGCGAGGGAGTTCGATGACACCGTTAGGGCGCCACAAAAATGATAAGCATGATGGAAATGAGTTTGAAGTAAAATGTACAATATTAGCGCACGAGAAAGAAATATCTGCTAGGAAGGCATTGGAAGCATTCTGGATTTCCGTCAGGAATCCGTCCATGAATAACAAAAATGAGTGCTTATCAATTACCAATGACTTCTTGCCGTTCGTAACACTCTGTGAGCTATAAGATTGTCCCACATGCAGTTCTTTAACGTTATCCACACACCAGTACTTAAGGATACTGCACAGTGCGTAGATCTCATTCGCTTTGGTGACAATCTTCAAGAACGCGCTGGTTTACCAGTCCCGCTAGTCGGTGAAACTGGTCAGTTGTTTTCCTTCTAAGGTCTTGCGTGGTGTACTTGGAACAATATCGGAGGTTGGCGAGGAGAGAGGAGTTTGATGGGATATGCATGGTATCAAAGATCCCGAACCATTTTCAGGCCTTCGAAAAAGACGAGTTTGTCGAAACGTCAGGCCAATAAAAAAGTTTCACCTAAACCTCGTTGGCATAACAAGAAAACATAAATATTGCAATGTTATTTTGGAACGTGTTGGCAACCGTCTTAAGGCCTGACGTGAAAGGACCTAACTTTGCTCGTGCAACGTAATGGGGCGTGCACTCGACCTGCATTCAAAGCGCAAAAACGTCCATGGAGCACAGAAATCGTTCTCGTCGTTAAACCGTTACAATTGCAAAATGGCTGCTGCCAACTTACTGAGTCTCCGTAATTTCACTCTGATTCCTGCTTGGCTGGAGCTTGCATCGAAGTCCAAGGAAGGGTTTGACGAATGGCTCGCTGATCGTGGATTCCAGTGGAAGGAGCGACCGTACCTCAACTGTGAAAATCCCTGTAAAGTCACAAAGCATGCGAACAGGAGTCGTAAACAAAAGGCTAACGAATACAAATCGAAAATGTGTGAATAAAAGTTGTTGCATGCTTGGTTGGTGATCGTGGATTGCTATGGATGCCGTTTTCGGTTCTTTTTTTCCTTGGAAATAATATCTGATATGACAGCTATTCACTTCTGGTAAGCTTGTTTGAAAGGTTTGGTAAAGTTAAAACAGTAGTAGTTCCAGCTCTGTCTCTCTTTTTTCTTACTAACTAACGATTGGAATCAAAATGGGACCAACTATGACTTCACTCAGATTGTAGCGGTGAATTTTGCTAGCAAAAGTTCCCTTCAAATCCAAATCGTTACGCTTTATGGCACCGCTTCGAGCGCAGCGTTTACGCAATTGCATCTTTCCAGGTCGTTTTGAGACAGTACGAGACATCTGTACTGCATCGGATGTGTAATTATTATCTGTGGAGTTCATCTGCCTTTTATTAGTTTATCACATCTGTGTATGAAAGTAGCTTGAGATGAGATAACGTCACAACCTCCAACCCCTTTATGTGTGAAAGATTGTGAGTTTGTTGAGTTCAGCTTTGCTGATATTATCCTCATATAGAATACAAGTGCATTAAGTATCGATTTAGAACGACTCACAGATGTTGCCTTTTTTCCCTTGCGCTCCTATTCAGGCGTTAACTGAATTGATTTAGACTGATGGCGTCGATGATTTCTCTTAAACGTGAGGGCGGTTATGAGGTTTTTTTAATTTCAAAAGTCTAACGTACGTCTGCCGCTGTAAGACGTGTCTTCCACGGATCGATACCATTTCTCAAGCATGTCAGATTGTTCTCGGAGTCTCCACTTGAAATTGAAATCAAATCTGACCAACTATTGCCTGCTGCACGGATCTCCTTCACTAGATTGATCACAAGCGGTTTGTTGCGAGACCGCGTAAGCGTCCCTAGGTGGCGAATAGGAGCTAGCAGACCGAAAGCGACATCGTGCCCGATAGGTTGTAATACCTTTATATCCTGCGCGTCGGTCTGACAAAAAGCCTGCAATCAAATAACTGGGAGGTGCAAAGAGTCGCTTCCAGCAAATAAGCTCTAATTGTCCTTTCCTGGAGGGCGTGATGTACTCGCACAAAACACGTGGGACCAGAGATCTGCAATCTGCTAGTGGGTTTTAAAGTTAAACTCACAACGAGTAATGAGAAAAATCCTTCTGATTCCTGAAGAGCGCCTAGTACGGCGCCGCCAGGAAGGGCGGGGGGTGACTTCACGAGAGAAGCAGAGTTTTAAAACCACCGAGAGAGGTGCGGAGAAGCTGTAAAAAAACACTTTAATAAGAGAAGAGCATATATGCACATATACACTCTTCTCTTATTGAAGTGTTTTATTATTATTATTATTATTATTATTATTATTATTATTATTATTATTATTATTATTATTATTATTATTATTATTATTATTATTATTATTATTATTATTATTATTATTATTATTATTATTATTATTACAATTATTACAATTATTACAATTATTACAATTATTACAATTATTACAATTATTACAATTATTACAATTATTACAATTATTACAATTATTACAATTATTACAATTATTACAATTATTACAATTATTACAATTATTACAATTATTACAATTATTACAATTATTACAATTATTACAATTATTACAATTATTACAATTATTACAATTATTACAATTATTACAATTATTACAATTATTACAATTATTACAATTATTACAATTATTACAATTATTACAATTATTACAATTATTACAATTATTACAATTATTACAATTATTACAATTATTACAATTATTACAATTATTACAATTATTACAATTATTACAATTATTACAATTATTACAATTATTACAATTATTACAATTATTACAATTATTACAATTATTACAATTATTACAATTATTACAATTATTACAATTATTACAATTATTACAATTATTACAATTATTACAATTATTACAATTATTACAATTATTACAATTATTACAATTATTACAATTATTACAATTATTACAATTATTACAATTATTACAATTATTACAATTATTACAATTATTACAATTATTACAATTATTACAATTATTACAATTATTACAATTATTACAATTATTACAATTATTACAATTATTACAATTATTACAATTATTACAATTATTACAATTATTACAATTATAATAATTATTATAATTATTGTAATTATTACAATTATTACAATTATAATAATTATTATAATTATTGTAATTATTACAATTATTATAGTTATTACAATTATTATAATTATTATAATTATTATAATTATTACAATTATTACAATTATAATAATTATTATAATTATTATAATTATTGTAATTATTATGATTATTATAGTTATTATAATTATTATAATTATAATAATTATAATTATAATTATAATTATAATTATAATTATAATTATAATATACTGGCGGAAGCAGTAGATAAGAGTAATCGCTGCACACGCCCATCGGAACGTCGCAAATCATAAAAGAAAAGTGACTGCCCTTGGAGACTTCAGACTACATCGAAAAAGGGGATGGAAAAGGTCATTTACGACACGCAGATGACTTTGTTCAGCTGGAGTAATGGTTGCTTTACACTGCTTAGGCGCACGGTTATATAACCTCGATATATATATATATATATATATATATATATCATTCTAGATATTCTAGTATAGTAGTAGTAATTTTTTTATTTTATTTTATTCTAGGATGCTCTAAAAAAATTTAATTTTATTCAGACCTTTCTCTATCCAACAGACCACCTCAGAAGCCTGAAGATCAGGCTTTATTTTATCGAAAACAAACTTTGCGAATTCATCCCTGATGTTTCTTTAAAATGTTTTCAAATTTGAGAAAAAAAATCGAAAAATTTTCATTTGGAGTTTGGAGTTGGTCTTTCCGTTTTTGCAATTTTCATAGTTAACAATTTCAATAGTAGATTAATCTCTTCTATCATATTAATTCGCTTTCCGTTACTACCCTTGTTATTCCAAATTTATTCATTTCATTAGAAATGCTTCACGATCTTATTTTCGACACTACCCATGTTACTTACATGAATACTGTCGAAAATGTTTAATTAGTTTTCTAAAAAAATTTTATTGTATCCCAAATTCCCAATTAAATCTCTCACTCTCTGATTGTAGCATACAAATTTAGAATTTTCAGTGCTCTTTGTTTCATATATAGCAGTCACCTTTTCAAGTTAAGTGAGTCACATGACTTAAAGGCATCACTCCACGAATCTGATGTGATACGGATTTCAGGTGGAGTATTTGTATACAGGATCGTAGATTATGGAGAGAAGGGTGATTCCATCCATTTCTTCCTAATTGCCATAAAAAAACGGCCCGGACGATCCGCCGTGCTATTTTCTACAACGAGTTCGATTGGAGCGCGCCAGCCTTATGCACGCGCCGCATCTTCCGGGCCATTTTTTGCGGCAATTAGGAAGAAATGGACGGAATCACCCCGCTCCATAATCTACTATCCATGTAATCTAATATACTATAAGAATACTCCACCTGAAATCCGTACCACCTCAGATTCGTGAGGCGATGCCTTTAAACGGCGGGCGGATGTTATATCCCAACGCGGCTTGCCCGCATCTTTGTCGAGGTCCTTGAACATATTTGAGCTCAACCTGTTCTGTCTCTCCGCCAGAACTCGCACAGAACCTATCCATCCGTCGCTGCTTCAAGTTAAGTGTTGCAAGGACATAATCTAGTGAACATTGGTAGTTCCGTTCTGTAGTCAATTCTTGTATTCTTTTTTGGCACTTATTTTCTACCAATGTGATTAACTACTTCTTTTCTTATTCCTCTGAAGTTGAGTGTTCTGTTCAAGCTAAGCTTAAAAACAGTGTTTCATTTTTTTTGTATGCTGAGCAGTAGATCCCTTTTGCTTCCTTATCGGAGCTTTTCCTTTTAATAAGCTAGGCCTCAACAAACCACTGGTTTTGTAGCTGAGTGGAAATGGCAACCTTCAGAATTGCTGGATAAAAGCAGGTTCAAGCTGGTTCAAGCAGTTTCAAGGTTGGGGTATGGGGTCATATTCGACATTTTTACTGCAAATCGTCTAATACTTAAATAATTTATCGAGGAAGACTCGAAACCTGTACAGAGAGATCAGTTTAGCAGAGATGAGTTCACATGAGGCGAAAGATATTATTATTTATACTTCTCGCAGTGGAACTAGTGTGCTTCTTGAGCTAATCTTGAGGATAGACGAGTTAGTGCTTACTTGCTAGCTCTAAGCTATGCTTGATGACGTCGGGTTGGCTTCACTGATTTGAAGAGTGCAATATCGTATCCAGGATTTACAGTCTACTGTCAATGTGAGGACAAACCATCAAATACTTAAAGTAACATGAAGGATTATAAATGACCTCGTAAAAATTATGAGGATAATGAAATGAAAAATGAAACGTTCAAATATAGGTAATTCTAAAATTTTCATCCTTCTGATAAAATTTATATCACAACTATCAAATCTAGCACTACAGTTTTTGTATCATCATTTTATGTGTGAGAAATAGAACGAACCTTAGATGAATCCGTATTGAGTACTAAGAGACCGTAGGAAGCAACCTTCATTTCCATTATAGCCTACACACTGCTCTGGCGCTGCCATCGGTTTAGTATATTGAAGATCCACCTATTTATTAAGGTGGCTGATGTGTAGATTGACGAGAGGTGGCGGTCTGGTGCGAGTGAGTTGCGCACGGCGATGTAGCTCCAGTTTTACTGAAGCCGTCAAAAATCAATCCCTGACAGAGGAACGATCTTATATTCAGCATTAATGAGCTAAGTGAGGATATTTCTCATTCAACAACGACCACTTTTATATTATCACTAAAAAAAGAGAATTTTGACGGCATTTCTATGCTAAAAACATCTACAATTGGAAATATGAGTAAAATTAGTGCAAAAAAAGGATGCACGAGTTGCTGAGTAACAACATTTACAGGAAATGTCACTTCAGTTATAATTTAACAGAGTTGTGGATACGGATGATCATGTTGATGTTTCTGCGAGATTTGCTGACCTTAACCAGGCTTTTTTTTTTGGAACTTGGTTGAGAAAATGATAAATTTCCCCTCTTCTTTTTTTTGTAAAAATTGACGGCAAAGAGTTTCTTTTGATGTTCTATTTGAAGATGGCGGCAGAATTTTTTAAAAATGTACTACCGTTGTCCCGCAACGAGGGAAATTACGAAAATTCGGACTTTTGGCATCAGTATATCTGTGAATTCGAACAAAGTCCCATAACTCAGTACATACCTCATGAAAATTTACTCAATTTAGAGTATAGTATAGGAATGAACTTTTCTTACTAGAGTCCAGATTTATGTTTTTTCGTATCACTTTTGTTCTCCCAAGACCTTCCCTACCAGGTAGACGTAAATTCGGATATGTTTGCATTCCGCTTAGCGTAAATGGGGCTCTGTTTCGCATGAACAGATTTCGTCTTTCACAGATTTTCACAGAATGCCGATGTTTCCATATTTTGTCGAAATCGATCCCGCTTTAGCTTCGCTGGCTGATAGTAAATAATATCAGAACAATGTCATCAGGAAAGCGTAGATGGTGTAGTTGCCGATCATCATTTTTCACTCCCGTGTTCCACTCCATTCCAGCCTTCGGATTGCGTTCTCGAGAGTGGCCGTTGATACTTTAGGTGAGAGTGTACCATCTTGTTGGACCTCTCTCTTCAAGTCGAAGATGATATTTTTGAAGAATGGCGAAATTCCGGGCGTAATGTTACTGTACAACTCTCGAAATGCCTTTATGGGCTGAGTTATGACGTCTTGGTTGTACAAGGCTTCCATGAATGCTTCATTCTCAATTGAGCTGAAGGCCTTCTTTATGTCGATGAATGTGAGACATACCGTCATCTTTTGCGATAGTTCGATAAGCTTCGAAACAGTGTGAATGAGATCGCGCTTAACACTTTTCGAAATTCTGGTTTTTTGCATTACTGCCTTTCATCTAATGTTCTTTCAATCCTGTTTAGGATTACTCTTGTAAAGGGCTTGTAGATGACGGATTGTTACAAGATTGGGCGATACTTCCGGATGTCATGCGAGTCTCCCTTCTTACGCAACAACACGGTTTTGTTCGTATTCCAATGTTAAGGAACCTTGTATTCCAATAGGTAACGTGTGAAGGGCCCCGCCAGAGTTGATAAGAACTGGCTGGAGAGTCTTCAAATGTTCAGACTGGAATATTTGGGGAGCTGAAGCTGAATCTGAACATGAATCTTTCGAACACGAAAATATGACGTACTGCGGAAGGGAGAACCTCGGAAACGGTTACGTCGATCTTCCTTTAGATGGTGAGACGGCAAGTTCACATGGGTGCCGAATAGATGAGAGAAGTCGTAGATGATTTTCTCCACTCCACTTCTCGATGTTATGGCTGTTCTGCTTGAGTTGGGGTCCGGAGAGCAGTCATCTTCATCTTGCAAATGGATGACTCGACGGGCATGACGGATGCTCTTTCCCGCCTCTGCAGCTTCAGCCGACACTGATGCTCTTCTTCCTTTAAGGTCTTCTTTTATCGGCTCTCTGCAAGCCCCTGCGAGCTCAGACAGGAGTTATTGGTCGCCTGCGGCTCGTGCTGCTCCACGAAGGTGTACTAGTTCAAGAGTTTCTGGAAAGCCTCTGATCCTCTTCGTTCCATCGTAGGCCGTGGAGACGGCGCTGAGTTCCTCATGCATCCTTCTGGGGCCAATTTTGGAAAGTGACTCTTTAGAAGATATGATCTTCTCTGAAGAACTTCTGTAGGTCCTCATAGAGAGCATCGACTTCTTCATAGCTTGGTGTTGGAGCATAAACGACGGAAATTGTTAGAGGTGGCGTTGAATCAGATCTGCGCATCCGCAAACGTTCGATTTGGGTCGTAAGCTGTTCAAGGTTAATTTTCTTTACCATTCTCTTGCTGACGGGGACACCAACTCCTCTAATGTCACATCTTACAGTTCTTCATTTTTTCAGTTTCATATATGGCGTTGTGAGGGTGACGTCGTCTCATTTCGGTCAGTCCGATGACGTCGTAGTTAATCTTCCTGGCTTGCACCATCCTATCTTCAGTGGCCTCTTCCGATGTTAGCGTGTGTGCGTTATATGTATGGATAGTCATCTTAGTAGTTTTCTGAATCGCGTATATGGCTCCTACAACCCGTCCTCCCCCGCATAACCGTTCCGGATTTTTCTGCGATGTCAGGGAACTGCTATTACTGTACCTTACGTATAATTTTAAAACTCATGGGTAGGAGCCGACTCTGAATTGCCTCTTGTGCAGCTGCTAGTCATTAGCCCACGGGTTTTGGCAGTTTTGGCCGGACCCACATGCGGGATACAATGGTATTTTGAGTGATTCCTGGCGCAGTAGAAACAGGTGGCCGTCCCCTAATTCCATCTGCATCTCAGGGCGCTTTTGTTCCGCGAGCAGCCCAATATCCCTCATCTGGGGATGCGCCCCGTAGTTCCATAACCGGCAGTGGTCGTTCTGGTGAGAGATCCGCAGGTTTGGCGGATAAACAGGATTATAATTCGAACGCAAGATCTGCAGCTGAAATTTCCAATTATCATTGCTTTTAACTTTTAAATTTGAAGACTAGGACGCGGCAAATTCACAAGCGTTCACGGGTGATGTCCTTAATAAAGATGAGACTGGATAACGGAGGATGCGGCGTGAAGGATTTCTAAACGCTTGTTTTTAGAAGTCGTTTGGCAGTTTCCATACCGGTAAGGATTCGTGCATTTTTTCTTTTTTATTTCCAAGACAGCGGATTGTACAGTGTTTATGCTATACTCTGACCTCTTGTTATAGCCAGTGACGTCGTCTTGTGGGCGTCCTTTCAAAGTATTTGTTCATTTTCTATAATTCATTTTACTGGGGAAGGGCAGTCAACGAGAGCGACTACGACCTTCTAGCACCTAGATGACAAGAACGGAGCGGTGTGATTCGAGATGAAGCACACAAGTTATTAAATCGTACTACGAAGTGTTTGTTTTCTTTTAAAAGGTAGTTCAATTAAACCCACGACATTGCGATTTTCATGCCTGGCGTCGTGTGGACCATTCAATTTGTCCATTTAATTTCTAGAGATTTTAAACTATATACTATTTTAAAAGACGCCAAATTGTCCATCCGTCTGTCTGATGCGAATCCTCACAGGCACTTTAAGATGAAGAGGGCATCAAACCGAGACAATTGAATCTATCTATTGTATAGTTTGCTAATAAGGCCGCTGACGCTCACAGGTTCGCATCTCACATCGCACAGGAGAATTTCGAGATTGAATGTGTGATAAAAGTTTGTAGGTAACGTTTGAACAAGGGGACGGAGCAATCCGTTTAACACTGCTGTTATGGACAATGATGAGGAGCGAGACAAGGGGAGAAAGTGGTGAACCTTGCCTTAGACAATGATTGCGTTTCTTCTTTTGTGTTTTGTTGTTTTGTGGAAGAAATTGACTTCTGTAATCGAGTACCCTGATCACATATCTGCGTATTTTATAGAATACAACGGCAGTGATCGATTTTACAAATTTCTTGCACTTTCGCTGCAAACTAGTCACTTGTAGACAGTGAGTTTATATAATGCGACGAAAGCCGCGAAAGTTTGTTATATTAATGGTGGGAACGTTATAGACAATGTTTTTACATACACTGATCACAGTTTTTGCATATGCTAAAAAGTGCTCGTACTTTTCAAGGTAATGTATAGGCTTTTGTGGTAATTTATAGAGGAACTCTTTCGATTTTGACATTTGTTAAGCACACTTGCATCCTCATGCTAGTACCCGTGTTAGAAAAACAACGTTGTCAGCGCTAGAGGCAATCAGCATATGCTGGCAGATAATAGGGCTATCGCAGATAACGAATTCATTCTCTTTCCTACACCGTTACCATATTATATTATATTATAGGTAATTTATAGAAAAAAAATGCAGACACCTTCACAATTGTGACAGATGTCACATTATCAAAAACATCCGACATATGCTTAAAAGGTGCAAATACATTAAAATCTAAATGCTATATGCATAGGAGGGGATTACGTTGGTTTTGAGTTTCATTTCTTCCATTTCTCTTCTTTCACAGGATTGAAAAAAAAAACTTCCTCAAGTGCCACTGTACCTGACTTCTGATCCAGACGACTCCAAAATTTGCAAATCTCTGCATGAAACCTACGGATGTCAGGATCCATATAACAAGCCAAGTGCGGCCTATTTTTGCAATTAGAAGTGTTCTACAATTTTTCAAACTTGCATTTGATTTCAAAATATGTGAGAAGTATAGCGTACTATGCAACTTTGGTGCAAAACGTGTTATGATATCTCTTTGAATGTCCTATGCTTGAAAAGGACTTTCTGTTTTTTTTTTTTTTTTTTTTTTTTGATTTCGCTGTTTTATGATACACACTCAGTTTCCAGTCAACAGTGGTGCAACCATTTTTACCGTGAGACTGTAATTTCACTGTTTGAATAATGAGTTGACCCGCACTGAAGATTTCGCTGCTGGAATCCAGCAGCATGGCAGAGAAGAATACCGTGATTGAATTCTTGCAAACTTTGCGGACAAATCCGCTCAAATTCTGTGGCTCACCGTCAGCCGATCGCAGAATTCGCAAAACTCTAGAACGCAGTTGTATAGACCCTAGCAAGAGATACTCTTGAGAGATTGCAAGAAATAGATCGAGTGAAATGTCAAAGAAGAAACAATTCCTAACAAACTAGAAGATTTCAGGTGTTGTAAATACACATGGATATTTTGAAAGAATGGGAAAAACGCAGAAGTTTCGTTACCTAGTAGTATAATCGACTGCTCTTATGGTCAGGTAAACGGTAGCCCTCCCGCTTTCACGAGGGTTCGTGAATGCCAACTTTTTATGCGGGAGTCGCGTCCACTCAGCGGGACGGATGGTGGGTTAATGGGAACGTTCATGAATCTGGTCATAAGAAGCGTCG
The DNA here is from genome assembly GCF_031761385.1 of Necator americanus. Lineage (NCBI taxonomy): Eukaryota > Metazoa > Nematoda > Chromadorea > Rhabditida > Ancylostomatidae > Necator > Necator americanus. The sequence goes on from NC_087376.1 coordinate 22,940,722, forward strand.
TTTCTCCAATTAATTGACGTGTATCGAAAAAATCCAACTGTTTTGTGTTTCGAACACAAGCCGGATGCAGTTCACCGTTCAAAATGGTACCTTAAGTGAAACAAGTGGTAGTCATGATATCCTTCCTGTTTAACTCTGCCGTTGATGACTTACCAGAAATAATGTCAATAATGTTCCCTTCACGTCATTCTAGAACTATGCGGACCTCCTTTGGTCGATATTTAGTCGAGAACGATGTAGTAATATCAGATTCAAGCAGCGGAGACATGCAGCAAACTGCGGCGTGTGGGTTACCACTCCGCTCTGGTAAAAGTAAACAGAAGAGGTCCCCGAGATCATCAACGCGAATCAAGTCGGACAATTGATTGAACTCACTGGGGAGTACTGTTGAACTTACGTACTAACTTACGCATTTGTGCTGTATGTTGTAGAATAACGCCAACTGTGAGAGATATTCAAAAAAGGTCCGCTGGAATCAATTAGGAATTCAAATCCTCAACGAGAAGTCTTCGGTAGACCCTCCTTGCTAAGTCAAGCTGTGGATATGCCTGTCTGCAATTTGCACTATCGTTGTTACGCATCCTACACTTAGGAAGCACTGTCTATGATGATGAAGCTCAATTGCATAGATAGAAAGCTGTTTGGACGGCTACTCGGCTTTTCTGGGCTAAGGTATACCTAAGGAACTTTACGCAGAGGTGGACGTAGTATACAGCCGGACGACTCATGGAAAACATCAACATCGTGCCTCGTCTTTTGAACTACTCACAAAAAGACCTTCTTTCTTTTGTCAGCTAAAGACACCATCAAATCCCCTTCTTCAAGCTGCTTTGAAGTTCTCAAAGTTTTTGAAGTTTTGAATGTTCTCAAACCCAGATTGGAAAGGAAGACCTGGATGGAAACGATGAAAGAAGATCTGATTACATTTAACGTTGACAGGGAGTTGAGGCGAAACGTAACGCTCCGCAGAGTATAAACTAACGAATGCTTGCTCAAGACGTCACACCTCAGAAAGGTAGCAAAAAGAGACGTTTGAGCCACGTAAGTGAACTTCTTTAATTGTCCAGTCCAACCTTTTTTGTGAGAATTAACGATGGTCATGACTTGTCGCATTTGCCCTGTTCACTTACTTACTTGACTTATTCGGCGGGATGATGTCATCGTCTGACGCGATTACCCGCATCTTCGCCGAGGTGTGCCGTCCTTGAAAACAGCTGTGCTCAACCTTCTCGATCTTCTGCGAGAGCTTGGGATCTGCCGTTCTCCTTAATATATGACCAATGAAGCGAAGACTATTTACTTTAGCCACTTTCGATGGCGGTGCAAGATGTTGATGTCTTCCACGTGTCATCCGCCGGTATATCACATCAATTTCTGCATTAAGATCTTCATTGTGACATACCCTAGGCCAAAAGTAGCCAAGTAGCCGTCTCAGCAGCTTTCTTCCCGTGCAGTCAAGCCTTTCCATAACCGTTGATGGTGCTGCCCAAGTCTCCGATCCGTACATCATGATGGGGCGAATTGCGGATAGGTAGACTCGCAGCTTGACTTCGTTGGTGATGGGTGTCGACCACAGGCATTTCGTTAAGGAGTTAAATGCAGAAGTGGCCTTAGCGCATCTTTGCTGAACATCTCTCTCGAAGCTGCCTTTGTTTTTCAGCGTAGAGCCTAGGTAACAGAACTCATCGACGAGTTCCATTGGTTGTCCGTCCACCCTGATTCCCGTTCGTGGTCTCGAAGAGATCCACATCTGTTTGCATTTATCAGGGCGTAGGCGTAGTCCGTAGGCTGCAGCCAGCTTCGATACAAGGTTGACAACATGTTGAAGTTTCGTACTACTTTCCGCGAATATAACAACATCGTCGGCGTACTCGAGATCAGTCAAGGGACACCTTGATGGTGCTAAGACAATGTCGGCAGGACACTGGTCGACTGTTCTTCGCATAATGTCGTCGATGGCGAAATTAAACAGGAAGGTCCTGTCGCCGTCCCTTGTCTTACTCCAGTTACCACTTCAAACGGTATTGTACATCCGGCTGGTGTTCGAACTGCAGCAGTTGTTCGTTGATTCATGTCATCGAGCAAGCGAACGAACTTTCCTGGTACTCCATCGGCGCGAAGCGCGTTGAGAAGACGGCCTCGGTGAGAAGAGTCGAACGCGGCTTCAAAGTCCAGAAACGCTAGTTGCATTGGCTTCGAATACCGCTGCCAGATTTCGATCACTCTCCTGACGATGAAACCTGGTCAATCGTAGATCGGCCAGGACGAAAGCCAGCTTGCTCGTCGCGCGTTGTTTCTTCGTGATGTTTAATGAGTCGGTCCAGGATAATGCGCTCCAATACCTTATACATAACACGCAGCAAAGAGATTTCTCGATAATTCCTGGGGTCCGTGACGGATAACTTCTTGTGGAGGGGAATTATGATAGCGTGCCTCCACGAATGAGGTATCCTTTCGTCTATCCATATTGAACAGATTATCTTTGTCATCTCACGAATCCCAGACGGAGGAAGATATTTTAGCATTTCTGCGTTAATCTCGTCGTCTCGCCCAGATTTTCCATTCTTCATTTTTTGAATACAGACTAGAACTTCCGACTCGCTCGGTGGCTCCTCGTTAACCGCATATGTTGGTCTATGAACGTGTTCGAGTTCAGGAGCTGACGGTGCTAGCCGGTTCAGCAAAGTCTTAAAGTGTTCTCTCCAAATTGAAAGGGTTGCTTCACCGACAGCTACCCCATTGGCAGTGAAGACAGGGGAACATCTTTTCATTTTGCCGCTATACTGTTTTAGTAAAGCATAGGCTTTCCGCGGGTTCCTGTCCTCCCACGCCTTCTCAAACTGCATCGCTCTTGACGTCCACTTGTTATCGCGGTCTTGTTGCAGTTGACGATGCAGCTTCCTTTTAAAATGCTTTTCCTGGTTGGAGTCACCAGCGCTGCGCGCGGACACATACAGAATTGTATGTGGATTTTGTTTCCGCAGATGCAAAGGCAAACTTCTTCCGGGGCAATAGAACCGGAAGCGTTTCCCTTGCAGTGTCCCGGATGCACTTTGTGTAAGAATCCGCATCGCTAAGCTTCTTCCTGGTCCCTTCTCCAAGATGAATAGACACACGTTGGCGGAATTTTGTTCTGCATTCATGGTCTTTCAGACCTGCCATGTCGATTTTCGGTTGAAGAGGAACTCCTCGGTTTCTCTTGTGGAACCGTGTCTTGAAGCTGAGAGGAACTGGAAGGTGGTCAGAGTCGCACGCGACGTCCCAAACAGCTCTAGATTTTCGGATATCTGACTGAGGAATGTTCCTCGCCTGTTAATGTTGAACTGTGTTCACCATTTTAGTAATGGACTTACAACTTTCACTAGTTAACGTATCTTTGTAAATCCTAGAAGTGAAATCCCGATTGTGTATTAAGCTGCAAAATCAGTTTCCCGCTGTATAATTGGTCGGAGATCTATAGAATAAAAAAGCTAAAATGGGGTTTTTGGAAGCAACAGCTACACTTTTGTGACCTTTCTTCAGCAAAAATCCCGAAGTAATTGTTTTGCACACTGAAATATAGTCAACAGAAAGTTTTGTAGATCTCTACAATGTTTCCATCCGTACTAATAGAAAGCTAACTATCAGATCGTTCATTTGAGCACCTTGCCACTTATCGCAAGAAGATTTTACATTCCGAATCCTACAATGACTTATTTGCATATTTCATGAAGGAATTCTGTTCCTTCAAAAAGAATATCACTGCAGTTAACATCTACTACTGAAGACCTGTATCACACTAGACACAAAGCAAACATTGTTTGATTTCGTTTAAGATGCTCTTGCTTTCTGACAAAAACTGACAAGTCTTCGTTAGATTACAAAGCTGAGTCATCGTTCGCTCGTTCATTCGCTGTCTTAAAGGCAGCATCCCACGAATCTGACGTGGTAAGGAAACCCACGGAGAAAGCTATAGATAGAGTTGTAGATTGCGGTATCACGAGTGGTTCTGGCTGCTGCGCACCCGGATACGGCGCGCGTATAAACGTGGCGCGTTGCAGCTGAAATCGTTGTGAAAACGGAGTCTTTCACGCCGTTTTTTCCTTTACAAGGATTACAGAGAGATGACTGGAACCACCCCCTGATCCCGCAATCTACAACCCTATCTCTAACTTGTCCAGCGGTTTCTCTCATTACACTCACTCACATTCGTGGTATGCTGCATTTAAGCCTGCCAAACAAGGCGAAACGGAAATGTTCGAAACTTTCATGAAGACACCAAAACTAGCTTATCTATTTCTTCTTCTCTGATTCAGAATTCAATTTTCTATCCATCGAATATTACATCGTGCAGAACTACGCCTGTATGAAAACGTCACGTCGTAATTATGGTAATTAGGCGTAGTTTGTTGTCCTTTTAGCCCTCTACACATACTTGCAATTGGACTTTCCTGCTCCCTTTCTATACTTCGCAACGTTCTCTGCATGGGTGAAATATCTCAATAGTGTGTTCAGATTTGTAGATTTGAAAAATTAAAACGAAGGGATAGAATTACATGATCAACAGCACAGATGTGACCTGTAATCAGAAACGAGGCGAGGGAAGTAGGATGAGAGACTTCGTCTGAGGCAATGGTCCTCTACTTCCGTAATGTATAGAAATGGTTGGGATCTGAGCGTCGCAGTTTGTTCGATAATGCTGATCAATAATCATAGCATATAATAACGGGCTTAGTCTGACGTGTGTGTGTGTGTGTGTGTGTGTGTGTGTGTGTGTGTGTGTGTGTGTGTGTGTGTGTGTGTGTGTGTGTGTGTGTGTGTGTGTGTGTGTGTGTGTGTGTGTGTGTGTGTGTGTGTGTGTGTGTGTGTGTGTGTGTGTGTGTGTGTGTGTGTGTGTGTGTGTGTGTGTGTGTGTGTGTGTGTGTGTGTGTGTGTGTGTGTGTGTGTGTGTGTGTGTGTGTGTGTGTGTGTGTGTGTGTGTGTGTGTGTGTGTGTGTGTGTGTGTGTGTGTGTGTGTGTGTGTGTGTGTGTGTGTGTGTGTGTGTGTGTGTGTGTGTGTGTGTGTGTGTGTGTGTGTGTGTGTGTGTGTGTGTGTGTGTGTGTGTGTGTGTGTGTGTGTGTGTGTGTGTGTGTGTGTGTGTGTGTGTGTGTGTGTGTGTGTGTGTGTGTGTGTGTGTGTGTGTGTGTGTGTGTGTGTGTGTGTGTGTGTGTGTGTGTGTGTGTGTGTGTGTGTGTGTGTGTGTGTGTGTGTGTGTGTGTGTGTGTGTGTGTGTGTGTGTGTGTGTGTGTGTGTGTGTGTGTGTGTGTGTGTGTGTGTGTGTGTGTGTGTGTGTGTGTGTGTGTGTGTGTGTGTGTGTGTGTGTGTGTGTGTGTGTGTGTGTGTGTGTGTGTGTGTGTGTGTGTGTGTGTGTGTGTGTGTGTGTGTGTGTGTGTGTGTGTGTGTGTGTGTGTGTGTGTGTGTGTGTGTGTGTGTGTGTGTGTGTGTGTGTGTGTGTGTGTGTGTGTGTGTGTGTGTGTGTGTGTGTGTGTGTGTGTGTGTGTGTGTGTGTGTGTGGTGGTGGTGGTGGTGGTGGTGGTGGTGGTGGTGGTGGTGGTGTGTGGTGGTGTGTGCGGTGTGGTGTGTGGTGGTGTGTGCGGTGTGGTGTGTGGTGGTGTGTGCGGTGTGGTGCGGTGTGGTGTGGTGTGGTGTGGTGCGGTGTGGTGCGGTGTGGTGTGGTGTGGTGTAGAAGTATCGCGCAGTTACTTCGTGTGCCCATTTACCTTCAAAAGATAAATGGGACGTTGCAAACGTATCATGCTCGTATCCACTTTCCACGTTGTTTTTCACCTCTGCGACTCCTCCGTTCTTCAGAAAGTGGAAGAAGAATACTAACTGCTGCTTATATAGTGGGCACCTGCTTACATGATCTGATGTGGAACGCTATTTTTATCAGTAGGATGATGTCGTTCATCTCATTTTATGTGAAACATCATTCTGTGATAACTGTTGGGGGAAAAAAGAGGGAAACCTATGCTTTAAGTAATGATTCCAAGTCGTGTCTATATTACATTGGTATCGATGGAGTGCTTAAAGGTGAAGTTGAGAATGTTCTCCAAATATAGAACTGACGCGTTTACAAAGAAAACTATGAAATCTTTAGCCTAAATTTCCTTTAAGAAAAAGAAGAAAACGTTGTTAGAAAAACACAATTCTAATTTCACAGAAAATGTAACTATTATTATTTTCATTAATCAGTGCTGGCGAGCGGAACGAACACCAGAGAAAGTCTGAAGTCCGGCTTTAGCCGTGCGCTCAGACTGGTAAATAATAAATTAATACATGAATAATAATTAAATTAATACAACGATGGCCTTGAACACCGATTGATTTTATGTTTTTTTTAGATTTTCGCTGCAGGTCTACCGCGTCGAATTTCTGCAACGCGCTCTAACCTTGCTTATGCGGGTATTTGAGCGAATAGGAAGAAAGCAATCGAGAGTGCTAAATTAACTATCCAAGTTTGAGTCAAACTTGTTCTCTGAGTGTCCGTGGGAATTCGCGTCCGACGGACAGATTAGCCCTTTATGTTATAGTAGATGATATAGCTTTGAGCAGTCCTATGTTTTTCGGTATGGAAACACTTACGATCTTCTCTTGTATGCGTGCATCTGCGAAAGAATAAAGGCTCAGACTGCAGATGGTGAGATTAGGGACATGACACATAGTGATATCCTATTAGGGACATGTCACATAGTGATATCTTAGAATGCCAATAAACTGAACTGCTGAAAGCTCTTCCAATAACTTATGGACTTTATTTGTGATTTGGTTTTTAAATGTGCAAAAGGATAGATATTTGGTGATCATCACTGCAATCACCGAAGGAGCTAGAAAATTCGATAAGAACTACGAAATTTGCTTTATTTGATTCTTGCTATGCTTACCATATTAGAACGCATAAATGAGAACCAGTTCTTTTTTCCTTGTGTTAGGATTTTCAGCATAATTCTTGTGATTAGTGAGTCGGTAGAACTATCTTTTCTGTTCATATGTTTTCAAATGCAATTGTTACGTTTTAGTACGAAATGGCCACAGAATTGCCTAGCTATTGCTGACCACAGAGCTGTTGCATAAGAAGCCGGAGGTCCATACTTAGGTTTCGATAACTGCCCTGAGTGGGAGAAGTATACGAAAGAGACTGAATATGCTGCATCATATTTTCGAAACTGGGTTTCGCATAGTTAAGTAGACTATTTCCTGCTGAGAAAATTCCGGACTACTTTCTGCTGAGAAAATCCCTGACTACTTCCTGCTGTTAAACGTACGAGAATGATCCTCAGAATCAGCTGAAGTTTTGCTTTTGTGAAAGTCAAAATTTCCTTAACTTGGCCATTTGAAAACTGGCATCCGCTGTCGCACATTGTCAACGGTAACGTGATATTTTAAAAGGAAGAGATAGTACTTGTATTTGAAAATTTTGCTCTCTGTCCTACATAGAACATATTATCATTCCACCATGACGTATTCGCGGCAAACACCAATGTGAAGATCTGCAGGTCATAAGCTAATTAACTGAGGTTCGAGAAAAATGATTGTTTCCAGTTCAAGTTGATAAAATCGGATTTTGAAAAACATTTGAAATTAGCTATTCTTGATAAAATCGGATTTTGAAAAACATTTGAAATTAGCTATTCAAGATTGTTCAGATTGGTGTTCTCAAACATTCATTTTATTCAGGGAATTCAACGTTTTTAAACAGATTTTGGGACATAATTTACGAGCGGCGTTGTTTTATTAGCGGATCGTTTGGCTTAGGTTCACTTAACTATCAGGTTTTTCGGAAACTATTGCACCGAAATCTCTTTAAAAATCCAGAATTTCCTATTTATGAATCGAGTGCTCTAGCGCAGGAACGCTGTAGAATGCTCTTGGAACTCCTCATATGTGGGTATATAAAGGTTTGCGTACACGCTTTTGTTAACTTGCAAAACGTTATAAATGAACAGTCTAGTGTGTCTAGAAGTCATCAAAGTCAAAGTCTAGTGATCATCTAGAAAACGACAACAACGCAACACGAGCAGAGCGGCCGCAAACATTGACAGCACGTTAGGCTAGGACACTGTTTCCTGTCAGATGGTCAACCGCTGGCTCAATCACTTCGCGGCTTGCGGCGACTTCGCGGCGACGGTTGCTGACCCTACTTCCTGCAGACAAAACTATCACAGCAACAGTACTCTTCGATCAGCTTCAAGAATTGGTCAATTCAATTCGAGGGAAGCTGACGAGAAGCTCGTTTGATGCTTGCTTCGGTCTCTCGCGAAAAAAGTTGCAGAGCTCGGAAGGCAGCCGGTTTTCCACCCGCTGTATTGCGCCGACTAATTAACTAACCGCTGGACATCTTTTTTTGGACCTCACTTGTTTTAAATAAGTTTGTAAAAAAAAATTGAAGAAAGTTTTTTTTTTGTTGCAGTACTCCGAACAAACTTAAACTTTTACAGCTACTGACGAAGAGCACTAACGAGGTCGTATTGCCGTTGCAGATGTTGTTCTGGAAACCGCCTTATTTCAAGTTATTTGGCTAAGCAGGCTTGTTTAAATAGAAGTGCGCTGAGTCGATCTCTAGAGTTGAGTAATCAGTAGTTCAGTGTATTTTTTAGCCACGCAAGTATGCCTCAAACTTGGGTAATTAAATTTTATTGAAACTACTACTGACTACAAATACAGTACAAACGAACATAAAAACGTAATATACATGAGCGAGGATAGAGCTAACGACAAAGATAAGGGAACACTTTAGAATCGAGTACAAAATGAAATGAGCAAATGAAATACTTAGAGAAATGCTAGGAGGTTCGATGCACGAGAATGCTCTGAATGATAAATAAACACTGTTAGACTGCTTATATACTGCTCAAACTTCTTTGTCTGATCCCGGCTCCCGGCACAACACAATTCTACCGTCTTTGTCCAGCAGATCTGCCAGCTGTGCGAGTGTGCAACTCTCACAGATTGTCTATTGGAATGCTCTTTGTCTAAGCATTCCCAAGCAAAAGTGCACTAGATTTTGCCCTTCTATTTTGATGCTCCGTGGTCACGTTTCTGACAAGAATCTCTTTTTTATTAGAAGACTTGAATTATGGTGACCTTTCAAAATATAAATCCACCTGGTTGAAAAAAGATTCCTCAAAGAGCCTTACCCTGCGATGTGCGGGAACTAGTTCTGAAATATTGGAAATCGGAATTCATAACCCAAAAAGCCTGAAAATTGGGAGTTTCGGAACTGAAGTTCGGAATTTAGCACATCCATCTGCACGCCACCGTTTTTCATTTTACGGTACGTCGTCCGCCCTATACTCAGATAGCATGCCTTTATAACCTCACAACTTATCATATCGTATTGCGTGCGTCGTGCGTCAGGTGGCTGCGTAATTGTTCGCTCTCGCATTTTCAATTTCTAATTTATTCCTACTTATCTCTCTAACGTTTCTCCTCCTGTTTTTCTCCCCTAAACACGTTCGGTTTAATCCTAGATTCTTTTTGTATAACCATCATTCTTTTTTTTAACATTCTAACTATTTTCACACAACTGTGTTAATCATTTAATTTACCTTTAATCTTTTCATCGTTTTTCTTTTTCCTTAACACTTCAATCTACATTTCTATCATCTGTTACCTTAAACCCTATACTTTGCCGTTTTGATCATTTTTCTCTGGCATTTTAACCATCTAACTAATCCTTTTCTTTTCGCCTGCTGCTGTGAGCGTTTAGGTTGTCGATAACTCCTTGGTAGGTCAAATATAGATTAAATCATGCCAGTTAGATCCACTCGCGTCACAAAAAAACAAGCTGCACTTTCGTCGCAGTCTAATCCTCGTGGTGAGACTAGCACGGCAGAATGTTCACAAACAATTGAAACAAACTACAACGAATTATCAGCAGCAGAATTGATCAGCGCTATCGCTGAACGAAACAAGGACCCGGTTATAAGTAAGATGCTAGCAGCACTTTCTGAAAAAGTTAGGATGGATTTCGCCGAACAGTTTGAAGCGGACAAGCGCTCGCGAAGCGTAGTAATCAGTGGACTCCCTGACTCGGGGTCTTCAGAGAGACTGGACAACCTGGAGGAAAAAGTCAACGATATTTTGCTTGCTTTAAATGTGAGCTGTCGTCCAGTTGATCTATACCGGATGGGTAAACCTAATGCTTCACATCCACGCCTAGTAAAAGTCGTTTTTCCCTCTCAGTTCTACTGGCGTCGAGCGCTTGCTAATGCGCGCCTTCTTCGCGGTGCAGGTTTTCCCAATGTTTATATCCGCAGAAGTATGACACCTGATGAAAGGAAACGAGAGTATGAACTGAGACAAGAAGCACGCGAGCGTAACAGAGGAAAAAGTCAGCGGGAGTGGGTGGTTTACCGTGGCGAACTAAGGCACATCTCGGACATTAAGCGAAACACATCGGGAAACGCGTAAAGCCGCACGGCGCTTCTTCAACACTAAAATCATATTTATTTAATGCGCGCAGTCTCGTCAATAAAATTCATCACTTACAAATGTTCCTCTGCTTGTACAAACCGGATCTAATTTTTATTACTGAAACTTGGTTAACCACTAAAATTTTGGACTCTGAGCTCGTTGGTAACCTGCCCTATAATGTCTACCGTTCGGACCGATCCATGAGAAGAGGAGGTGGGGTGTGCGTTCTTGTCAAGGCATTTATTAGTGCTCAAATCGTTACTGGTGACAACGATCTTAAAGCTGACTTACTCTCCGCTGAAATTTTGTGTGCTGATGATTTGACGCAACTTCGTTTTATACTCGTATACCGACCTCCAAATAGTTCTGCTGCTGATGATAAAAAACTTGTAGACGTACTTAGCGATCTTGCGGTTATGAATCATCAAACTATTATTCTCGGGGACTTCAATCTACATATAGATTGGATTAACTCCGTAGCTTTCAACTCATCTTCATCGCTTTTCTTAGATTTTTTCACCAGTGCTGATTTCGTGCAAAATGTGAATCTGCCTACCCACGCTGATAAGGTTCTTGACATCCTCCTTACACCTAGCGCCTACACTCTAGATGTTGAGCTTCTTCCACCCCTAGCCTCATCCGACCACGCAATTGTCCATTTCGAAACACCTGTATCTATGTCAGCTCCAAGAATTCCGTTTCCTAACTTTTTCGCGGCTGACTACCTTTCCTTAAACGATTACTTTTCTGGTGTTGACTGGTTTACTCTATTCAATCAATATTCTTCATGTTCGGACATTTATCGCAGATTCTGCAAGAAGGTTTATGAGGGTCTTGCAAAATTTGTTCCTTTTCGATTTCCTCGCCCCTTTTGTTCGAATCTTCCACCTCAGCTGAAAGCCTTAATCTCTCAGAAACAACGTCTTTTTGAGGAGCTAAACCATCCTTTACATAACCCGCTGTACAAGAAAGTATGTTCTGACATTGACTTCCACATGAAAAGATATCTTCGTTATCGAGAGCGCCACTTAGTGCACAGCAAATCCATGAAGCCCTTTTATTTGTACTTAAGGCATAAAATGAAAGGCAATGGAAAACTTCCTGGTCTTACAGATCAAACAGGAGTTACTTATATCAGAGATGCTGATAAAGCTAATGCCCTAGCCTTGCATTTTGCCAGTGTGTTTTCTTCAGAGTGCAGTAATAATACTCCAGAAATTGTTGGCATTGGTCCTATCCAACAGCAGTGCCGTGCCATATTTTTCCATCCTTCAGATATCTACAAATATCTCAAGTCTCTCAAACCGTCGGTCAGTGAAACATATGACGGAATCCCGCCAATTGTATATAAGGAGTGTGCTGCTACTTTATGTTGTCCTCTAGCCCATATCTTTAACATCTCTATGCTATTAGGTGAAGTTCCGGAGGTGTGGAAAAGCGCCATAGTTACAGCAATTCCTAAGTCCCCAGGTACTAATCTGCTGAGCAACTATCGTCCTATTAGCTTATTACCAACGCCAGTCAAAATTATGGAAAAGATTATCAGGGATAAACTGTTGTCTTGGCTAAAGAAGTTTCATCTGATTCCCGCTCAACAACATGGGTTTGTCGGTGGAGCTTCGACATCTACTAATCTAATTGATAGTATTTTTGACTGGTCCTTAGCTTGCAATCAAGGTAAATCGATTGATATAATATACGTTGACCTGTCTAAAGCCTTCGATAAAGTATGCCACTCTAAATTAATTGCTAAGCTTAAGTACTTCGGAATAACGGGCCATATTATAGATTGGATGATCTCGTATCTTAATATGAGAAGTATGACAGTCAAAGTCGGCCACAAATACTCAGCCAAGTTCCCTTGCAGAAGTGGAGTTCCACAAGGAGGAGTTCTCTCCCCTCTCTTGTTTCTCATCTACACTATCGACTTACCTAATGTTATCAGAACCTCTTCTCACGTCAGTGTCCAAATGTACGCTGATGACATTAAGATTTACGGCATATACGATGACGAGAACTACCTCGAAGTACGCAATGCACTTCAGACATCACTAGCTAAAATGTCCGACTGGGCCTCCAAATGGGATCTGCGCATTAACCACGACAAGTCTCTGGTTATGCATATAGGTAAAGGGAATGTGGCTGAGTATAGTATGAATGGAGTAGCTCTTAAAATTTGTAAATCTGTAAGAGACTTAGGGATTTTTGTGGATTATAACCTCAACTTCACAGAACATATTGATCATATTGTAAGGAAAGCATACTCGGCCCTTTTTCGACTATTCCGCATTGTTCACACCTCTAATCCAACTATTCTCACTCGTCTATACAAATCGTTCGTCTTACCTCATCTTGAATATGGCTCTCAAATTTGGAGCCCTTCAAAGAAAAAAATATATAGCAAAGCTCGAAAAGGTGCAAGAGACTTTTACGCGTATGTTATGCAGAAGAATGTCAACAGACTTAGCGGTGAATAGCTACAAGGATCGTCTCAAAAAATTAGGTATGAGCAGTTTGAGGAACAGACGTATACACGCCGATCTAATCTTGTGTTTTCGGATCCTCAGAAATGAAACCAAATTAACGCCAAGCAAGTATTGGTGCTTCAGACCTACTAGTGAAAGAACTGGTGGTTTCAATTTACATTACCCTAAAATACAGCATAGAAAATTTGACCTGATGTTCAATAACTTCTTCTATAGAACAGCTAGATGGTTGGAGCTCTTACCGCGGGATATTGTTAAAGCCGAACATAGTAGGATATTCAAGGCGAATTTGAAGAAAATTGAAACAAGCCGGTGTCTGAATATTGATGTCTAACCGCATGCCTCTAATTCTAGCAACTCTCTGATGTCTGGTGCCTTTTGCACAGGGCATGGAACTGGATCACGGATTCCCGTCAATGATACCTCTTAGTTGTCTTTTGCATTTCTCCTGTTTTTGTACTGGCTCTCCTATAGTTACCTTTTTCAGCTTACTGCGAGGCCACTCTTTTCCTTCTTCCGACACATGAAGTCTATTCCGGTCACTGAAGCTCTTTCGCTAACGAGGATACTGATATCCTTTGGTCATATCTCTCTTTAATTTCATGCGTCATACTAACTCCTCTCTCAATTACTTCGGAATAACCTTCTTTGCTAAGTACCGCATCTTTTGGCAGGTTTGCTCTTGGCTGTCGCTTGTCTAGATTGTGGTGGTCAGTCGTTTGAGGATCACAAAAGTTGGTGAACCCTCCTGCTTAAGGTCTCCTGTCAGACTCGCTTTTAGCTCAACGTGCTCCCTATGCCTTGGGCGAATTTGGCTTTCCGAACGTTGATGTTTCGGCAACGTGACCAATGATAAGCGCTCTGGAGGAGATAGTAGATGTCACAAGAGGATTCTTCACCTTCTGGAGTAGGAGAACGACATGTTGACATTAGCACTTGTTATCTACCGCAGGAAGAGACAGCACCAGTCTTCTTTGGCAATAAATTGGGTTCCGGTTTCAGTAGAGTTTGTAGTTTCTTTTTACTCCTAAGAATCTCTGACTCAGACAAAGGATGTTCCATTTGTTTTTTTTTGTTTTCTTTATCTTCTTTTCTGGTGCACCATTGGTGTATGTGAATAAAATAAAATAAACTTTAACTTTCAAGAATCGGATAGCCTCGTGCACTTCCTTTCGTATCAGTCGTCACCCCAACTATTGTTTATCACTGCATCTTGATAAGTAATTCTTAGGCAGTGCCCATATAACGCACAAACTTCTGTTCTGATATTTGAATTGTTGTCTGTGGAAGAGCTTTCGTATTCGAGTTATTTCTCGACGTGCTTTTTTTCAGTTCACATTTCAAAATGATGTTTGGGCGTATGGAGTTGTACTTTGGGAGCTGACCACACGTGGACTAACGCCATATGACGGCAAGAAAGGGATTGAAATTATTGAATATCTACAATCGGACAAAAGACTGCCATTGCCTGAATACTGCCCAGTCCAACTGTGCGTATTTTCTCAATGCAGATGAGCTACGCTTATTTTATATTTTCTGTTTCTTTCTACCTACTCCCCAGGTCTTTTTTGTGAGCTTTCAGTATTAAGTAATCTTCACTAATTATCCACGACAATGTTGCTCACCTCCTTTTGCTAACTTGTCCGGAATTCGGCGTTCAGTTTCGGTTGCGCTTCTTGAAACATTTTGATTTTCGGAATTAGTTGCAACAAACAGTATTAGTTTATGCTGTTCATCGAAATTCCCATTTGGTTTCATCCACTTTTTGGTTTTCCCAGTGTTTGACCCTTTTACTCGTCCTCTGAGAAAACGGTCGTGAAACAAGAAATGTATGTGGTTTCATAAATAGAGATGGATGAATTTGAAATTAAACCTGTCTAATTAGAACTGAGCGTTCACTACCATTAAAAAAAGTAGGATATTGAAAGTAGTGAAAGGTGAATTTCTGATTTGCTATTGTTTTGAAAGTCCGTCTACCATTTTTGAACGAACCATTTACCAGCATATTTAGATCTGTGTTTTTTTTTTCTGTAGCATTGTAAACAGATCCTTTCCAAAATGGAGCTCACAGATTCGATTTTACTCTCTGTTTACTATTTCTTCTCTTTTTAGATATAATGATATTATGCTACCATGTTGGCATGCTGTTCCTCAGAGTCGTCCATCTTTTGCTACTCTGCTGGTTTCCCTTAATGATCTTGTCAGTTCCATGGAGAAAACCCAATCGCAGCAACTTGCTGGCAATTATGAACAGGTGTGTTTTCCTTACCTTCTTAAACGCTTTAAATTGGCCAGATTTGAAAACACATTCGTTTGCTTCCGAACCGTAATTTGGAGCGTTTGCTTACCAGTTCTTGGCTTTGATCTTTGGCATATGTTGTTTTTAAAGATTTTGGTTTCGCTCGTATGCTAAAGAGAACATAAGTTTTGTGTGTACGTAAAGTAAGACTTACTAGTTTTTTTCTCTACTTTTTTCATTCGAACATTGATGTCTGCTTGCTGCATAGGGGAGAAAAGGTCTTGAATTTTCTATAGCAATCACTGAGAGAGGCAACTTGTGAAAACCGATGTCTCATGTTGTCTGTCTCATGTTACACATGAGACAAACACCCCCAACTTTTCGGTAACATTTTCGGGCTGCTATGAGTGTGACTGCTACTGGAAAGGTCCGTTTTGATCACCTTAAGTAAAAATTCACTTATGTATATATAATATGTATATATATTATATAATATATATATATATATATATATGTATATATATATATATATATATATATATATATATATATATGATTTATATCTGTATATCTGATTGCTACCTGCGCGTGGTGGCCCTGCTTTAACTAAACGCAATCAGGCGTTCGAGTGTACGCATTGGGAACGTACGAGCTATATAATCCGCACTGTTATATGGCGAAGGACTCCCATGCATTGCAAAAGGGTGCTGTCGTCCCCCACATCGCCAAAGTCCATAACCTGAAAGGTCAACTGCCTGAAGGGAAAATGGAATCTTTAGCAACAACCACTCGTTTCGTCGCGCTGAATTGCTGAGCACTATTGATTGAACTCCAACAAACCGCCTTGTCTAGGCTTCTGCGACATATCTATGTGTGCCATTTGCTGCACCGCAGGAAACACGCATGAGAGACTGGCCCGTCATCGGCATCGAAAATTACACCATATACTGCGGCAATGCCGATGAGAAGAGAGTATGTCTGCGCGGTAGTTGTGAGGAACAATCACAACAACCTGATGGGAGGAATTTGGCTCAATGTCGTCTGCACCTTGTACGACTGCGGGATCGCAGAGGATGTAAACTCTGGATCGTAAGAGCTCACGCACCTACGGGAGTCGCTGACGACAACGGAAAAAAACGCCTTTTATGATGAAGTCAATGTGTTGATGTCTAAAATACCAAGCCTGCAGGTGATCATTGTCGAAATCGACGCAAATGCAAAGGTGGGGCTCGAACAACAATCCGATGTGCTAGGAAAATAGTATTATCCAGCGGAGCGCACGTCGGACAACGGTAACCTCGTGGTCGATTTATCCGAGCAGACGGACTTCATCATCGCTCCCACGTTCAAGGGGAATCATCGACGCCATCAGCTGCCAGGGGTCAACCCTTTAGAGTCAACCCTTTTCCGAAGAGCAGCGCAATCGGAAGATGAAGTCTCTTAAACTCCAGCTCGACTACGTTCTGACGAGGGACACTTCTCAGTCGGATATCCAAAGCTCTTTGGGACGTTGCGTTTGGCTCTGACCACGTTTCAGTTCCTCTCAACTTTAAGATACGGCTCCACGAGAGGAAATATTTCTCTTCAACTCAAAATCGACGTGGCAGGTCTGAAAGACGAAGAATGCAGAACGAAATTTTGCCAAAGTGTGTGTCTTCATGTTGAAGTACGGACCAGGAAGATGCTTAGCGCTGCGGATCCCTTCACAAAGTGCAGTCCAGGATGCTGCAAGGAAAACGCTCCCTGTTCTAATGCGGAAAATGTTTGCCTTTGCATTTGCGAAAATAAAATCAAAGTACAATTCTGTACGAGCCGTTCGCAGTACTGGTGATTTCAGCGAAAGCGTCTGAGAAGGAAATTGTGTCGCCAGCGGCAAAAGACCGCGAAAACGAGTAGACGTCAAGAACGAGGGAGTTTGAAACGGGGACACGAACGCCCGGAAGACCATTTCTTTACTAAAGCAGTATGGCGGCAAGATAAAAAGATGTTCTCCAGTCCTCAACACTGCAATACAGTGGCTTCCAGTGAAGCAACCCAACAAATTTGAAGGGATCACTTCGAGAACTTGCTGAACCGGCAACTGCTGTCACCTCTTGAACTCGAGCGCGTTCATAGGCCGACATATGCGGTTAACGAGGAACTAACGGTCGAGTCGGAGGTTCTGGTCTGTATCCTAAAGAAGATGGAAACTCGGGTGGAGACGATGGAATTAGCGCAGAAATGTTGAAATATCCCTCATTGTCTGGGATTCGTGAGATGACAAGGATCATCCGTCTAATATGGATTGACGAAAGGATAACTTACTCGTGTAGGCACCCCTTCATAATTTCCCTCCACTGGAAGTTGCCCGTCGCGGACCCTAGAAACTATTGCGGAACCCCTTTTTCTACGTGTCACGTACAAGGTTTTGGACCGACTTATAAAACATCGCGAAGAAACCACCTGCGACGAAGAAGCCGACTTTTGCCTTGCTTGATCGACGATTGATCAGGTCTTTATTGTGAGGAGAGTGAATAAAGTGTATTCACTGGCAGCGGTATTCGAAGCCTCTACACTTGGCTTTTCCGAAGTCCAAAGCTGCTCTCGATTCTTCTCACCTAGATTGTTTTCTCAACGCTCCCCATGTCAATTTCACCATCGATGACATCATGCGATGAAAACTCGATCAGAGTCCTGCCGACATTGTCTTAGCACCATCAGGCCTCTTGACTGATCTCGAGTACGCTAACGACGTTATATTCGTGGAAAGCAGTGGACCACGTGTACGCTTTGATAAGCGCGAACAGATGTGGGGCTCTTGGATATCTCAAAGTCACAGTAGAACGGACAATTAGTCGAATTTTTCGATAACCTCTCTTACCTGGGCTGTATGCTGAAGAACAACGGCAGCTACAAGAAAGATGTTCAGAAAAGATGCACTAAGGCTACTTTTGCATTTAACTCCTTA
This sequence comes from Necator americanus, assembly GCF_031761385.1. Lineage (NCBI taxonomy): Eukaryota > Metazoa > Nematoda > Chromadorea > Rhabditida > Ancylostomatidae > Necator > Necator americanus. Next base: position 22,958,829 of record NC_087376.1, read on the forward strand.
ACGAAATGCCTGTGATCGTCCCCATCCCCAACAAAGTCATGTTGCGAGTCTACCTATTTTCAATTCGCCCTATCATGATGTACGGATCGGAGACTAGGACAGCAGTATCTACGGTGATGAAAAGGCTTAATTGCACGAAAAGAAAGCTGCTTAGACGGCTGCTTGGCTGCTTTTGGCCTAAGGTATGCCACAATGAACAGCTTTACACGGAATCCGATGTGCTGTACCGCGGATGACACGTGGAAGATATCAACATTTTGCACTGCCATCGAAAGTGGCTACAGAAAATCGTCTTCGCTTCTTTGATAATGTATTAAATAGACAGGCAGATCGCTTTGTTCAACGAGTTTACGAAGTAATTCCCAACGAGGAGTTCGTTGGGAGTTACTTCGTAAACGGAAGCTCTGCACTGAAGTCGTGAAAGAGGACCTGAGGATACTCAGCGTGGATAAGCTGTTCAGGCGAGGCGTAAGGTTTCGGAAGAGATGGAATAGCGACGAATGGATTGATTCTGTGCAAGCTCTCGCAGAAGATCGAGGTTGGGCGGAGCTATCTATCTATCTACTAGCAGAGATCGGCACACCTCGGCGAAGATGCGAGTATTCGCGTCAGGCGATGACATCAGCCCGCCGATTAAGTCAAGTAAGTCAACTTATATAGAGATGCACGATCTATTATTATCTATCACCTTTGTGTTCAAACGTGTAGTTCAAACTCGATCCTTCGACCTTAAATATGTTTCCAAACCGCTTCCATTACCTACGTTTCTGCGTCGATCACCTTTTCTTCTTCTTTCCTTGCCTCTCATTCTCTGTAATATTATCGTTGAACGTGGCAGTTAAAAGGTGCATATAATGAATAAAATTGAAGGAATAAATTAGAATTAATGAATAAATTAGAATTAAAATAAAGTAATATGATGAACATTAAGTGAAGTAAATGCAGATGACTAGAAATAAATTTACAGTAATGACGGTTTGGAGGTGATTTTAGCGGTAAACACTGACTTTGATTGGGTACAGGATTAGCATAGATTTTGACAAGGTGGAGTAAATATTTATAATTAGGTGCCAAAAGAAGACCTAGAAAGGGAAATTAGGTTGCGTATTGTAGAGGAAGGTTTGCGATGTAAAATGATTTACCGTTTTTAGCGACACTGGTTTCTTTGGTAGTTGAGAAAGCAAATTTCAGCTTTTTCTCAACTAACGACGTATAGGAGAACGAAGAGGAACGTGAAGAAATTAAAACAAGGTTCTAGTAGGAAAAATTTCTCACTGTGAAATATTCAAACAGAGGAAGTGTTTATAAGGTATGAACTAAGTTATTGAATTTTGTTCGAAATCACATACATTTTGACGCGCAGCAGATAGAGCATCAAGGAAATCTATCTTTCCGATAGAGCATCAAGGAAACTTTTACCGCTATTTTTTATTTTTGTACTTTTCTTGGTTCTCTCTAAAACTAGTTAAAATATCCTTAAATAGAAGAAAAATTTGCCATTTTTCTTTACTAGGATCCAGAAGAACTAGAAAGGATAGAAATACCGAATTCTGGGCACATATAGAAAACGTCTCTTAGTAAAATGTAAAATTTTACTCAAGTTCACTGTGAGCGCCGTTATTCAGCGACATGTGCAACTTGGATTGCACTAATTTTACTCATATTTCCAGTTTTAGATGCCTTTCTTTCGCAGGGGATGCGACTTCGAAATACATTCTTTGAGTGATAATATGAATAGTCACCATCGTTTGATGAGGGATATGCTCGCTTCGCTCTTTTACGCTAAATGCAAAATTCCTGCCTTGTCAAGGACACTCATCAGTGACAGTTTTAAAGGCAGCATACCACGAATCTGGGGTGGTACGGATTTCAGGTGGAGTATCCGTATACACGGTCGTATATTATGGAGACTAGGGTAATTTCGCTCATCTCCCTCTGAATCACTGCAAGCTGCCAGCCCCTGAATGCTGTTTTGTACGATGCCTTCTATTGCAGCGCGCCATTCTTGCACGCGTAGCGTGCGTCGTACTAAACAGCATTTTGGAGGCGGCTGTTTGCAGTGATGCAGGGAGAGATGAGCGGAACCACCCCGGTCTCCATAATACACGGCCCCGTATACGGATACTCCACCTGAAATCCGCGCCACCTCAGATTCTTGGTATGCTGCCTTTAAGGAGTTAAATGCAAAAGTAGCCTTAGCGCACCTTTGCTGAACATCTTTTTTGTAGCTGCCGTTGTTCTTCAGCATACAGCCCAGGTAAGAGAAGTTATCGACGAATACGATTGGTTGTCCGTTCCACCCTGACTTTGAGATATCCAAGAGCCCACATCTGCTTGCGCTTATCAAAGCGTACACGTAGTCCATAGGCTTCGATACAAGGTTGACAACATGTTGAAGTTTCATACTGCTTTCCACGAATATAACATTGTCAGCGTACTCGAGATTAGTCAAGAGGTCTGATAGTGCTAAGACGATGTCAGCAGGACACTGACCGACTATTCTTCGCATGATGTCATCGATGATGAAATTGAACAGGAGAGCGTTGAGAAAACGATCTAGGTGAGAAGAATCGAGAGCAGCTTTGGACTTCGGGAAAGCCAAGTGTAGAGGCTTCGAATACCGCTGCCAGTGAATACACTTTATTCACTCTCCTCACAATAAAGACCTGATCAATCGTCGATCAAGCAAGGCAAAAGTCGGCTTCTTCGTCGCAGGTGGTTTCTTCGCGATTTTTTATAAGTCGGTCCAAAACCTTGTACGTGACACGTAGAAAAAGGGGTTCCGCAATAGTTTCTAGGGTCCGCGACGGGCAACTTCCAGTGGAGGGAAATTATGAAGGGGTGCCTACACGAGTAAGTTATCCTTTCGTCAATCCATATTAGACGGATGATCCTTGTCATCTCACGAATCCCAGACAATGAGGGATATTTCAACATTTCTGCGCTAATTCCATCGTCTCCACCCGAGTTTCCATCTTCTTTAGGATACAGACCAGAACCTCCGACTCGACCGTTAGTTCCTCGTTAACCGCATATGTCGGCCTATGAACGCGCTCGAGTTCAAGAGGTGACAGCAGTTGCCGGTTCAGCAAGTTCTCGAAGTGATCCCTTCAAATTTGTTGGGTTGCTTCACTGGAAGCCACTGTATTGCAGTGTTGAGGACTGGAGAACATCTTTTTATCTTGCCGCCATACTGCTTTAGTAAAGAAATGGTCTTCCGGGCGTTCGTGTCCCCCATATCGTTTCAAACTCCCTCGTTCTTGACGTCTACTCGTTTTCGCGGTCTTTTCGCCGCTGGCGACACAATTTCCTTCTCAGACGCTTTCGCTGAAATCACCAGTACTGCGAACGGCTCGTATAGAGTTGTACTTTGATTTTATTTTCATAATTGTTGATTGTTGTAATAAATGTTGTTGGTAATTGTTTGTAATTGTTGGTGAAAAATAAAATAAATATGAATATAAAACTTTTTTCTTTTCTTTGGTTTTTGTTTGCAGACGTCCCTTTGTTCATTTGATAATCTGTGGAATTACTGGTCGCTGAAACCTCGGAACGTGGCTAGAAATGGACACTCGATTGCAGAAGATTTTATGATGGTCTTCAGAGGTCCATCTGAAGAGATCCAAATGCATCTTCACTTTGCGACAACACTGCTGCCGACAAGACGAACAAGCTTTACAAACTGCAGCCTATTCCTTGTAGCCTATCTAAATGACCGATTTCAAGCCATATATAGATCTGAGAGAGAGCTGTGCATCGCCGAGTAGGTGGTGTCATCCAGAGATCGAGTTTCGTTTTGGCAGTACAATAGAACAAAACGTCATCGATTTGGAATCAAGCTCTTCAAGCTCTGCTCTGGTGCTGGCTACACTCAAAAGGTTAAAGTTTATGACGGTTGAGATGTAAAACGGACAACCAGTGTGGTATCGGCTGTAGTACTGGAGTTGATGGGCGGTTTTCTGATGCAAGGGCGTTGCTTCTGTCCCGATAACTGGTACACCAATTTAACGCTTGCCCATAGTCTCCTCAAGAAGATGGAGATGGAGGAAACCCTACAAAGAAATCGTGAGGGCATCCCTCATACCGTCAGAGACAAAAAAAAACTGCAGAGAGGAGAGTAAATTCACAAGCAGAACCTGAGAGGAGTGCTGATTCTAAAATAGAAGGAAAAGAAGGACATTCATATGCTATCTAACAAACGTGATGCCAGCTTTCAACCAATCGGGAAGCCCTTGGTTGTTGCTAGATATAACATGATGAAGGAATTCGTTGACCTTAGCGACCAGATGACTACCTAAACTGCGTTTGTGAGGAAGACACCCAAATAGTATATTCGGCTGTTTTTTTCATCTCTTAACCCAGACTGCCTTGATCAACGCTTCGTTTTTGTACTGCGAGAAGGTCAAGAAGATCAGAATCAACCACTTCAAAGAGTTGATTGTTGACAACTTGCTGTACAAGAACTTCAACAAGATCTCGTTCAAGATCTCGCAAGCGGAAGCTGGTGTCTGATCCAAATGCAAAGGCTAAAGACAGATGGTTTTGCTCTGACTGCTACAGCTCGATCTCTGAAACTTCAGACAGATCGACTGTCCGGAACTGGGCTAAGAGGACTAAGGCAAAGTGCTGTGACTACAACAAATTTTTCTGTTTAGATTGTTTCCAAACAATTCATAATTGTTGATTGTTCTAATAAATGTTGTTGGTAATTGTTTGTAATTGTTGGTGAAAAATAGAATAAATGTAAATATAAATGGAACCCGAAATTCAATGGTGAGCTGGTCGATGCCAACATAAGATACTTCTAAGTCTAAACTGATTATTTGAACAGGAAACAAAACAATCGAGCACATTTTGACTAAAATAATATACCATCGTGCAGCATTGAGCGACATTGTCGTCAACGTGCTATGAGGACACACCTACGCGTTTGACTTTATTTCAGATTTGCCTCACAGTGACTGGCGGAAACAAACCGACGTATCATATCAGTGTTTTTATCCTAGCAAACAAGTTAGGCATCGATTTATCGACTCCGAAGGGACGAAATGCTTGCTTGCACTAGAGCAGTTTTGAACCAGTGATCGTGCGGACACAGCTGGACGTTATCAGGACTGCGCTGCACCCTCCCCGCTCGCCTATTTATGAAGCAAAAAAAAAGCTTGAACAGCAGAAGAATTCATCCAAATGCGTTGTGCACGTTAGTGTTTATTGCGATCCAGTATTTCTATGGTTGTGTATATCTGTTTCAATATCATATACACAGTTTCATAGGGAAAAAATGTTGTCAATTGTTGTAACATTGAATTGTCGAATATCAGGAATGCTAAGTCTTAACGTTCTTTCCTCCACGACGGTTTACCGCCTCTAAGTGGCGTGGAGGTGACTCTGGGCGTCGAACTGCGATGCGCAGCGGAGGTTCGTCCTCCGGCAGGGTCTTCCAAGCTGAGAAGGAGTTCGAAACATCCGACATTCCGACTTCTCGGAATCGTAAGCCTAGCTAAGAGTAAACCACTGCTAAAATTCACCACCGTCTTGGCAAAATGTCGCAATGTGGCTCCCTGATCCATATAGGTTTGGCGACGACCTGTGGTGAAAGCTAAGCTCACCGAGGCAGGGCTGCTTAGTCTGGGGAAAAGTCTTTTTGCCACTCCAGCACATTCACTGCCTCAGTACCCTGCACACCGGGCTCTGCCGTCTCAGACGTTGAACGGTATGGCGACCGGTGAGAGACGATCAAATCTCAGGACGTCATTGATTCTGGACCAAGGCGACACACGCACGACTCGCCATGGAGGCTATCTCAGACTGTGTACTTACAGCGCGAGAGCAGTGTCCACAGACGCTGACTTGCATGCCCTTCTCGGAGCTGCAGAGCGTATCAAATTTCACGTGACTGCTCTGCAGGAGACCAACTGCAGAAGGAGCGACGTAGGACAGGTGAATGACGGTACACTCGTCATTTGTGGAGAGAAGGTTCCGTCGCGAAATGTAGGCGGTGTTGGTTTTGTTATGCACCCATCCGTCGTCCATCTTGTCTCACGAGATCCTGTCACCTCGTTTGGTCATTTTTCGCCCCCTCCCTCTGCGCCAAAAACCCATCAGTATCACCAATTGCTACTCACCAACATCAGCAGCTGATGAATCCTAATTGGACGAGTTTTACGAGGAGCCGAAGGAAGTGATCCGCAACGAGAAGTGCTTTTACAAATTCGTTGTCGGAGACTTTAACGCAAAACTAGGAAAGGCTACGGAAGAAGAATACAGGATCGGAAGATTTGGACTAGCCTCGCCTCTTTCATGGGAACCCTCTTTTTATGAAGAAAGATCATCGTCAGTGGAAATGGGAACCGCCCAATGGCGCGACTCGTGCGGAGATCGACCACATGCTCACCAGCCGGAGGTGGTGTATACTTGACGTCTCAGTGGTATCATCCTTTTGTACTGGTTCTGATAACCGTCTCCTTCGTGCGAAAATGCGACTTAGCCACCCGATGGAAAAGAACATCTGCTATCGGCAACGAAGGTGAAAAGAAGTCGTTTAGGACGATTGCGTACTCGAGGACTGCTTGTCCTAAGGTGACTGGCACATCGAGGAGGACCGTGGACTACGAGATGCTGCTCAGAGGATTCCGAGCCTGTGCTGAATGCGCCTCGAAGCTGCGGACGACAAACTTGGATCGAATTTCGAAGACCACCAAGGAATTGTTGGAAAAAAGAAGCACGTTGAGGCTTGATCCGAGTGCATAGCACGTTGAGCGGTTAGTGGCAAACACTAGCTGCAGAAAACCGTTGCAGGAGGATCTTTCGAAATACAGGCAGAAGAAGATTCTGGAAGCAGCACAAAGAAGAACGAGTCTTAAGAAGTGCCGCAGGGATCTCCGCGAATATAATATTTCGCTAGCAGCCTTGCTGAGCGAAGACGGGACTCGCACGTCTTCTCGTCATGAGATGGAAATCATTACGGAGAGGTTGTACTCGAACCTTTTCCGTTCATCAACTTCTGTGTCAAGTCTGATCATCCCCACTGGTGAAGCTCCACTACGGATTCTCCCTTCGGAAGGAAGTACGAGTCGCTATCAAGAGCATGAAACCTTGCACAGTCCCCGGACCTGAGTTTATATCAGCAGACTTTCTTCGGGTTTCATGTAATCATAGCAGGGCACATGACATCCTAAGACAAAGAAAGGATCCCAGACCAGTAGAAGACCTCGCGAATCGTTCTTATCCATAAGAAAGGTGACCGAGAGGACCTTCGGAACTACCGTCCGATATGCTTGCTGGGCGTGTTATACAAAATATTCACTAAGGTCATCCCCATGTGCTTATCTAGGACGCTGGATGAAGCCCAGCCTCAAGAATAAGTTGGATTCCGTCAAGGGTTCAGCTGGTTGGTCCACATATAGACCGTGTCGATGGTCATAGAGGTTTGCCAGAAATACCGTCCGCCTCTTGTTTTAGCCTTCATCGAATATGAGAAAGCCTTTGACAGCGTAGAAACGAATGCAATACTGTCAGCGCTGGTCGATCAAGGTGTGGACGCGTCGTACGTGAGGACATTAGCCAGTTGCTACGATTATGTAACACTAAGATACAGCTTTTCCACCGCCCCCTCACCATACCCATACTACTGGAAAAGGTGTACGACAAGGCGATACTATATCGCCGAGGCTGTTCACGGCTGCACTGCAATGGATAATGAAATCATTTTCCTGGGAAGAAGCACATACGTGTTGATGAAAGATTTCTCTCGAAACTTCGTTTTGCGGACGACATCGTTCTCTTTTCAAGCAGCACCAATGAAGCAGAAACAATGCTCAACGAATTAAACGAAGCAGGGAAGAAAAAAGGACTGCGAATAAACAGAAAGAAGACACAGTTCATGAAGAACGCCTACTGCGAGGACGGAAGGGCACAACTTGAAGGCTCCCAAATCGTGGAAACTTCGTCATACGCATACCTTGGGCGTTCTATGAACATGGAAAACGAGTTGAAGGAAGAACTGAATAGAACAATGAGAGCAGCATGGGCAGCATTCGCATCCGTCAGGGAAGCTACGGACCTACGGACCAAAATCTTCGTGCCCTTCTCTTCGACTCGACAGTTCTTCCAGCGCTCTGTTACGCAGCGGACACGTGGACAGACACCGCTACCACGTCTAGGAAGCTAATTACTACTCACAGAGCCCTTGAGAGATGTTTTCTGAAGTTCAACCGGCGCACACACAACACCTAGCCGGTCTTCGCAGCTCCGACTTAAGAGAAATGTTCCGTCTTCGCGATCTAGCGGAATATGTATTGAAAACAAAGCATAGATGGGCCCTTCACACTATGAGAAGATGGACTAAAAGAACACTAAAGTGGATCCCAAGAGATGCTAAACGCCCTCGAGGGAGACCTCCAACGAGATGGGGTGACGTGTTAGCTACACGGATGGACCAGCTGAGAGCTCAGCTGCATACGGCTCAAGGACCTCGTCAACGTCACTCGCGATATTTGAGAACATCTTGGATGACAATGGCGAGGAAACGAAACGAGTGGAAGAAATGCTGGGGCCCGCACGTTCAGTGAAGCGGGCCATCTAAGTATTCAAGCATCTAAGTAAAGTTCTTCAATTCAGAAATTGACGTTTTGAGGTGCCAACTAAAAGGACTCCCACGGTTGCTAAGCTATGGTAGATAAAAACACCGCATAACCAACTATTTCACTGGGAATTAAAAACAACAAATCTGAAGTGCATCGGTTTCACCTGACAAGTAAACGATGCGCTTTCCGTTGATGACCACTCGTGATGTATATATTACATCTATTTGCTGCATTTTGTACGCTAATATTAGGTTGTTACACAAAGGTCTTCGTATTTTGGAGCACTAACTTCAACAAACACTGGGAGAAGAAGGAATAAATATGTCACATTTTGTTGACCTTTATGTCGCAACTGTGGGTACATATTGAGGGTGCGCGTCAGGAGGTACTCAGAGCAGCTGTCAGAATATATCCTTAAGAGTTGTTTGCGTCGATGATTGCGCTACGCTGCGATCGGTAGCGACAGCAAACCCTTCCACTGCGCATGCAGAATGCCCCGCCCATCTACTTTCTGCAGCTGAACCTAGAAAAATTGACCAAAGATCTAAGAACTCCACAATGCGATTATGACCGTTGCAATCCACGTAGATGGTGGACATGAGCATGGAATGGTGAGTAAAACTCAAGAGATAGCTTACTTCTTATCGGATTCAAAACTCGAGAAGCTTAATCTTGGTTGTATTTGTTTTCGAAATCCTATTCGTAGTCGCCTTATTTTTCTAGTGATATGTATTATTCTCACACTCTTCTAAACATAGTTTGTTCTAGTTTGTTTTTTATTTGTTTTAGTTTATGTTAGATTGTTTTATTCTTGTTTGACTGATGGTATTAATCGTCCTGGCAAGTGCGAAAACTATCATGAAGGTACACAATATCCCTGCAGGCATATCTTGCGGACAAGACGCCGCATAATCGTCAGTCAATGATTGTTTCTAGCCACATCGATTTTTCAAACGTGGAAAAATACGAAGTGATATATACATACATAAATATACATGTATAGATTGGCGACTAACAAAAGTATGACCTGAAGCCAAATTTCTACTCGTACAAAAAGATAGAAATCATAACTACTAGAATATATGTTACAAATATAGCTTATGTGCCCTTGTCCGTAACAAAGTAATGATATTCGCTCGCAGTATTTATATAGAGAAAGCTTTCAAATATGTCAATCAGTTTGTATCTCAAAATGCGTCTGCAGCCTACACTCACCTTTAAAAACTTCATTTGCATTGCCTCGAACTATGAAAGCTGTAGGGTGAGTGTCACATTATGTAGTGTTATATACATATGTTATATGTAGTATGTGACTTCACAGAAAATCAACGGAGATAACAGTTAACATCGCATTTCGTTCCCTTAGTAATTAATCAGTCGGTTTTACTTTTGTATTCTGTTATTCCATTATTTTTCTTTCATTCTTGGAAGTATAACGCCTTTTCCCGTCACTATTACGGAGCAATCTTCATTTGCAAACGGGTTTCTCATTGTGGAGCTCATGTATTACCCTTTCATTTTTTATAAGCTCGTTTTATCAGGGTATCCAAGTAGAAATGTCACGCAGGCCTTCTGTGCAAGGGGTGGGCGGAGCCTAATGATGCACAGTGCGCCGATCGCTGCTCCAGGCACATACATCGGCTGCACCCAGTTTGCTTGGGTACCTCCTGAGCGCCCCCCACATTTTGGTGTTGAGTTTCCTGAATCTAGCGGTCTGAATTGTGCCTTTATAAAAAAGGAAGAAAACGTAAAACATTTCCCTCACGTACAGAAATTGGTCGACTTTTCGTGATATATTTCCCCTCACCCTTTAAATAGTCCGAATATGGAACCACCAGACTACCACTGGTTTCGACCTCCGCAAACATCCCTTCATCTGTACTGTATCCGCTGTGCTTCCGTTGTTTTTCAGTTTCCTGGAGTCGGCTCCAACAAAACTTTCCTTTTCCCAATCACGCACAAGAGCTGCCCAGTAGCTTCTCTTTTTATGAAGGACGCTAAGAGGATCAAAATTTTCTTGGCTCTTAGCATCTTTAGCAATTGGCTAATGTCCTCACGCGTCCACACCTTGATCGACCAGCGCTGACAGTATTGCATTCGTTTCTACGCTGTCAAAGGCTTTCTCATATTCGATGAAGGCTAAAACAAGAGGCGGACGGTATTTCTGGCAAACCTCTATGACCATCGACACGGTCTATATGTGGACCAACCAGCTGAACCCTTGACGGAATCCAACTTATTCTTGAGGCTGGGCTTCATCCAGCGTCCTAGATAAGCACATGGGGATGACCTTAGTGAATATTTTGTATAACACGCCCAGCAAGCATATCGGACGGTAGTTCCGAAGGTCCTCTCGGTCACCTTTCTTATGGATAAGAACGATTCGCGAGGTCTTCTACTGGTCTGGGATCCTTTCTTTGTCTTAGGATGTCATGTGCCCTGCTATGATTACATGAAACCCGAAGAAAGTCTGCTGATATAAACTCAGGTCCGGGGACTGTGCAAGGTTTCATGCTCTTGATAGCGACTCGTACTTCCTTCCGAAGGGAGAATCCGTAGTGGAGCTTCACCAGTGGGGATGATCAGACTTGACACAGAAGTTGATGAACGGAAAAGGTTCGAGTACAACCTCTCCGTAATGATTTCCATCTCATGACGAGAAGACGTGCGAGTCCCGTCTTCGCTCAGCAAGGCTGCTAGCGAAATATTATATTCGCGGAGATCCCTGCGGCACTTCTTAAGACTCGTTCTTCTTTGTGCTGCTTCCAGAATCTTCTTCTGCCTGTATTTCGAAAGATCCTCCTGCAACGGTTTTCTGCAGCTAGTGTTTGCCACTAACCGCTCAACGTGCTATGCACTCGGATCAAGCCTCAACGTGCTTCTTTTTTCCAACAATTCCTTGGTGGTCTTCGAAATTCGATCCAAGTTTGTCGTCCGCAGCTTCGAGGCGCATTCAGCACAGGCTCGGAATCCTCTGAGCAGCATCTCGTAGTCCACGGTCCTCCTCGATGTGCCAGTCACCTTAGGACAAGCAGTCCTCGAGTACGCAATCGTCCTAAACGACTTCTTTTCACCTTCGTTGCCGATAGCAGATGTTCTTTTCCATCGGGTGGCTAAGTCGCATTTTCGCACGAAGGAGACGGTTATCAGAACCAGTACAAAAGGATGATACCACTGAGACGTCAAGTATACACCACCTCCGGCTGGTGAGCATGTGGTCGATCTCCGCACGAGTCGCGCCATTGGGCGGTTCCCATTTCCACTGACGATGATCTTTCTTCATAAAAAGAGGGTTCCCATGAAAGAGGCGAGGCTAGTCCAAATCTTCCGATCCTGTATTCTTCTTCCGTAGCCTTTCCTAGTTTTGCGTTAAAGTCTCCGACAACGAATTTGTAAAAGCACTTCTCGTTGCGGATCACTTCCTTCGGCTCCTCGTAAAACTCGTCCAATTAGGACTCATCAGCTGCTGATGTTGGTGAGTAGCAATTGGTGATACTGATGGGTTTTTGGCGCAGAGGGAGGGGGGCGAAAAATGACCAAACGAGGTGACAGGATCTCGTGAGACAAGATGGACGACGGATGGGTGCATAACAAAACCAACACCGCCTACATTTCGCGACGGAACCTTCTCTCCACAAATGACGAGTGTACCGTCATTCACCTGTCCTACGTCGCTCCTTCTGCAGTTGGTCTCCTGCAGAGCAGTCACGTGAAATTTGATACGCTCTGCAGCTCCGAGAAGGGCATGCAAGTCAGCGTCTGTGGACACTGCTCTCGCGCTGTAAGTACACAGTCTGAGATAGCCTCCATGGCGAGTCGTGCGTGTGTCGCCTTGGTCCAGAATCAATGACGTCCTGAGATTTGATCGTCTCTCACCGGTCGCCATACCGTTCAACGTCTGAGACGGCAGAGCCCGGTGTGCAGGGTACTGAGGCAGTGAATGTGCTGGAGTGGCAAAAAGACTTTTCCCCAGACTAAGCAGCCCTGCCTCGGTGAGCTTAGCTTTCACCACAGGTCGTCGCCAAACCTATATGGATCAGGGAGCCACATTGCGACATTTTGCCAAGACGGTGGTGAATTTTAGCAGTGGTTTACTCTTAGCTAGGCTTACGATTCCGAGAAGTCGGAATGTCGGATGTTTCGAACTCCTTCTCAGCTTGGAAGACCCTGCCGGAGGACGAACCTCCGCTGCGCATCGCAGTTCGACGCCCAGAGTCACCTCCACGCCACTTAGAGGCGGTAAACCGTCGTGGAAGAAAGAACGTTAAGACTTAGCATTCCTGATATTCGACAATTCAATGTTACAACAATTGACAACATTTTTTCCCTATGAAACTGTGTATATGATATTGAAACAGATATACACAACCATAGAAATACTGGATCGCAATAAACACTAACGTGCACAACGCATTTGGATGAATTCTTCTGCTGTTCAAGCTTTTTTTTTGCTTCATAAATAGGCGAGCGGGGAGGGTGCAGCGCAGTCCTGATAACGTCCAGCTGTGTCCGCACGATCACTGGTTCAAAACTGCTCTAGTGCAAGCAAGCATTTCGTCCCTTCGGAGTCGATAAATCGATGCCTAACTTGTTTGCTAGGATAAAAACACTGATATGATACGTCGGTTTGTTTCCGCCAGTCACTGTGAGGCAAATCTGAAATAAAGTCAAACGCGTAGGTGTGTCCTCATAGCACGTTGACGACAATGTCGCTCAATGCTGCACGATGGTATATTATTTTAGTCAAAATGTGCTCGATTGTTTTGTTTCCTGTTCAAATAATCAGTTTAGACTTAGAAGTATCTTATGTTGGCATCGACCAGCTCACCATTGAATTTCGGGTTCCATTTATATTTACATTTATTCTATTTTTCACCAACAATTACAAACAATTACCAACAACATTTATTAGAACAATCAACAATTATGAATTGTTTGGAAACAATCTAAACAGAAAAATTTGTTGTAGTCACAGCACTTTGCCTTAGTCCTCTTAGCCCAGTTCCGGACAGTCGATCTGTCTGAAGTTTCAGAGATCGAGCTGTAGCAGTCAGAGCAAAACCATCTGTCTTTAGCCTTTGCATTTGGATCAGACACCAGCTTCCGCTTGCGAGATCTTGAACGAGATCTTGTTGAAGTTCTTGTACAGCAAGTTGTCAACAATCAACTCTTTGAAGTGGTTGATTCTGATCTTCTTGACCTTCTCGCAGTACAAAAACGAAGCGTTGATCAAGGCAGTCTGGGTTAAGAGATGAAAAAAACAGCCGAATATACTATTTGGGTGTCTTCCTCACAAACGCAGTTTAGGTAGTCATCTGGTCGCTAAGGTCAACGAATTCCTTCATCATGTTATATCTAGCAACAACCAAGGGCTTCCCGATTGGTTGAAAGCTGGCATCACGTTTGTTAGATAGCATATGAATGTCCTTCTTTTCCTTCTATTTTAGAATCAGCACTCCTCTCAGGTTCTGCTTGTGAATTTACTCTCCTCTCTGCAGTTTTTTTTTGTCTCTGACGGTATGAGGGATGCCCTCACGATTTCTTTGTAGGGTTTCCTCCATCTCCATCTTCTTGAGGAGACTATGGGCAAGCGTTAAATTGGTGTACCAGTTATCGGGACAGAAGCAACGCCCTTGCATCAGAAAACCGCCCATCAACTCCAGTACTACAGCCGATACCACACTGGTTGTCCGTTTTACATCTCAACCGTCATAAACTTTAACCTTTTGAGTGTAGCCAGCACCAGAGCAGAGCTTGAAGAGCTTGATTCCAAATCGATGACGTTTTGTTCTATTGTACTGCCAAAACGAAACTCGATCTCTGGATGACACCACCTACTCGGCGATGCACAGCTCTCTCTCAGATCTATATATGGCTTGAAATCGGTCATTTAGATAGGCTACAAGGAATAGGCTGCAGTTTGTAAAGCTTGTTCGTCTTGTCGGCAGCAGTGTTGTCGCAAAGTGAAGATGCATTTGGATCTCTTCAGATGGACCTCTGAAGACCATCATAAAATCTTCTGCAATCGAGTGTCCATTTCTAGCCACGTTCCGAGGTTTCAGCGACCAGTAATTCCACAGATTATCAAATGAACAAAGGGACGTCTGCAAACAAAAACCAAAGAACCTTCTCAGTTCATATGTGCCCGTGTGAGTCCAGTTACGATGCTTTTCTTGTCCGTAGACGTTGGTCTGATCGGCTGCCATGGCAAGGAGTTCTTCAGAGAAAAACAGCTAGTAAAATTGAAGCGGCGTCTCACAGTTGTCTAACTCTGGGTTGGCTCCAACAGGCTCGCTGAAGGTCCATCTCTCATGTTTTTGAGCGTCGTCTTTCTGAGTGTTCTCTGCTTCTTCGTCGTTGTCGTCATCCGAGATGTCATTTCATAATAGGATTCATCAGTGTCAGGAACAACAGCAGGAGCCATGCAATCGCCATCCACACAGTCGGAAACTTCTGCATCGCTGTCGAGCAGCAAATTGTCACGGCTTCCGTTGAGATAGTCGATATCGGCATCCAGAACGCTCGTGGTGACAGATGAGGATAACTCACAAAGACAATGATACTTTCAGAGTTCCTAATTTTATACCGCGGACTCAAATTTTATCTGGAGTGATCAAGACCGTTTGAAGAAATTAGAACATAGAAACAGAAAAAATCTGAAACAGGAACATAGCAAGAGGGTTTAAAATCTGTTTTCTCGTCTTTTGCGCTTTTTTTTGATATTTTTAAATCATAATCACTCATTTATTTGATAGTTATCAAATTTTCAACAAAGAAAAATGTGTCGTCCCACGCGACAGTCATGAAAAAAATGTCTTGTCGTCAACGTGATAGGGAGTGATCAATGCCGTGCACTCCTTTATCCTTTGAAAAGGCGAAGGGTTCTCTACATCAGTGTCTCAAATCATCTGAATCTAGAAATTAACGAAACCTAAATTATTGCTGTCTTGTTTCTTCATTCAGCACGAATGTGAATCTACTAGTTTTTATAAGCAATAACAGTGAAAAAAATGTTCTTGAAGAACATTTTTTTCACTGTTATTGCTATGTGCTCTTGCAAGTGAAAACACCATTGCGAGTTTCTAGTGGCGTAGGCACATACTGTACATATTGTGCGACGTTAGATGTCGGTATAGTTGCGAAAAAATTAGACTACCTCTTTTGTTCCCTCATGAAGTGAATTATTATCAGCATAAGAAGAGTCCACAACGACTCATATACAACTTTGGACTCCTTTATACTTTCTTCATTTGTTGTTTCCTAGTTCGCAATAACTGTAAAATGCCATACATTTGTCTGAAAAGTTTATAGAACTTCTAGAGGCACCAAATCTGATTAATTTATTACTTCTAGGTTTCTGCATTTTGCAACGACCACGATTCAGCCACTAAAATCCACTAGTTCCACGACAATTAACGTTTATATACTGTACATTACGTAGCATTAATTTCGTATTAATGTACCAACTATAGTATTCCTTGCTATCGATGCCGAATTTCGACTGTTATCTGTTTCAGTAAGTCCAGCACTAGTGTGTAAATCTAGGTTACGGGACTAGTAGTAGACTTGTGTTCTTACACAGTTACCTCATTTCTCTAAACAAGCAGTTTTTGTTGAGATCATCCCAGTGTATATAATGTATATGAGCTTCGTATTCTGTTTTATTTGCGTGCTCTGCATTGTTTTCAGTCGGTCTAATACTGTACTTGAACTAAACGCACTGATAGTACTTGAACTAAACGCAATCAAGCATGTGATATACGCCTTAGGAGCGTACTACATATAAAACGGGTACTTATGTGGCGCAACTTTCCAAAGATTGCATGAAGATGCTGTCGTCCGCCGCACTGCCAGAGCTCATACCCTCATAACCCAAATACTTTACGGGAACATTGAATCACTGGGAACAAACATCCGTCCGGTAACTTTGAAGTGCCAGTCGCTGTCGAATGAACTCCAGTAAGCCGCTGTCTAGACTCTGTCCGTGTCATCAATATCCATGACTACATCATCTACTGCAGTGATGCTAATGAGAGGAACATAGGAGGCTGCGTTATAGCTGTGAGGAACGAATACTACAACCCTGCGGAGGAGGTTGGATCAACATTGTGAAAATGCGCCTTCCTAGGATTGCGGATCGCAGACGTTTCAAAATCTGGATCGTACATGCTCACGCAAATACGGTGACCGCTGAAGACTATCACAAGCACGATTTTTATGATGAACTTAACATGTAGATATCCGACATACCCAGCCAGCAGGCGGCAATTGTTGGAATTGATGCCTTCCACACACAAGAGGAATCATTGACGCCACCAGCTTACGTGGCAAAGGACAACCTCTTTAACACTAGAAGAGCACTGCCAGCGGAGTATGACAACTTTTAAGCTACAACTCGATTACGTCCTGACAAGGAAATCAATGAATTGGATGTGCGAAGACCGACACGTGTGTCAGACGTCACATTCGAATCGGATCATAACCCAGTTCTTCTCAGCTTAAAGTTAGGGTTCCAGAAGAAAGTCCTGGAGTTCAACATCAACCGAAGCTCGACATGGCAAGTCTGAAGGACGAGGAATTCAGAAAGAAGTCCTGCCTGTGGATGCTGACAAATATTGGAGTTCGGACCAAGAAGCTTAGGAACGCCGAGTTTTTTTTAACTGACTGCCTTCAGGAAGGTGCAAAAAGAACGATCCGAGTTTTGAAGAAGAAGTTTGCCTTTCATCTGCAGAGCGAGGCCCAAGAGCAATGGAGTTTGAACAGGCGTGGGAGGACGAGAACCTGAGACAAGCCTGTACTCTGCTTAGAGTAGAATAGCAGCAATCTAAAAAGGTGTTCGTCTGTCCTATGCACTGCCAATAAAGCCACTATCGGGGAGGCAACTCTGCCCATATGGAGGGAACATTTCAACACCTTGCTGAAGAGGCGGTTAACGAGGAACTAACGGTCGAGTCGGAGGTTCTGGTCTGTATCCTAAAGAAGATGGAAACTCGGGTGGAGACGATGGAATTAGCGCAGAAATGTTGAAATATCCCTCATTGTCTGGGATTCGTGAGATGACAAAGATCATCCGTCTAATATGGATTGACGAAAGGATACCTTACTCGTGTAGGCACCCCTTCATAATTTCCCTCCACTGGAAGTTGCCCGTCGCGGACCCTAGAAACTATTGCGGAACCCCTTTTTCTACGTGTCACGAACAAGGTTTTGGACCGACTTATAAAACATCGCGAAGAAACCACCTGCGACGAAGAAGCCGACTTTTGCCTTGCTTGATCGACGATTGATCAGGTCTTTATTGTGAGGAGAGTGAATAAAGTGTATTCACTGGCAGCGGTATTCGAAGCCTCTACATATAGCTTTCGGACTTCGAAGCCACTTCCAATGTTCCTCGCCGAGGTCGTCTTCTCAATGCGCCTCGCGCTGATGGAGTTCTAGGAAAATTCGTACGCCTTATAAACGACATGAATAGGAGAACATCTCCTGAGACAAGAGCCCGTGGCGGAACCCTTTCTGTTCAATTTTGCCTTTGATGACATAATATGAAGAACAGTTGAGTAGTGTTTCGCCGATGTCATTTTAGCACCGCCTGCACTTCCCGTGGCGGATCTCGAGTACGACATAATACAGTAATATTCGCTTCTAGCAGCACGAAGTTACAAGATGTTATTAACTTTGTGCCGAAATTAGCTGCAGCCTACGGACTGCGACTCCCTATTGATCAATGCAAGCAGATGTAGGTCTCTTCGAGACCCTCAACGGGAATCAGGACAACCTATCGAACTCGTGGATGAGTTCTGTTATTTGGGCTGTACGCTGAAAAACGATGGCAGCTACGAGAGAGATATTCAGCAGCGATGTACTAAAGCTAATTCGACAGTCAACTCATTGACCAAGTGCCTATGGTCAACCCTCATCGCCAACGAAGTCAAACCTGGGTGTCTACCTATCCGCAATTTCCCCTATCATGATGTAGGGATCGGAGACCTAGGCAGCGCCGTCGACGGTGATGGAGAAGCTGGACTACACGGAGAGAGAGAGCTGTTCAGACGACTGCTAAGCACCTTTCGGCCGATGGTGTGGTGTAACGAAGAACTTTACTCGGAAGTGCACATGATGTGCCGGCAGATGACTCGTGGAAAACATCAACATCTTGCCCGGCTTTCTGAAGTATTCACGGGAAATCGTCTTCGCTTCTCTGGTCACGTTATGAGGAGACCGTGTGATCGTCTTGGTCACGTTGTCTTGAGGATGATCCAGACCCAAACTGGAAAAGCCCTCCTGGTCGTAAAAGAATGTTTTCGCGGAGATGATGAAGGAAGATCTGAGGACACTTGGCGTTGATAGGCAGTTTAGTCGAGACGTAAAATTCTGCCGCCTATGGAACAGCGACGGATGGATAGATTCTATGCAAACCCTAACTGAACATCGAACATGATGAGTTAATGTCTGAGGACAACACACCCGAAGATGCGAAGATGCTGAGAGCCACGTCAGGCTGTAATACCTGCCCGTCCATTAAGCCAGCTTAATTAATTGATGAAGTTTGTGGTGCTGAGCCCCTAACAGAAAGCACGTGTTGGAACTGGCTCAAAGCATCTGTTCTCAAGATTTTCCATTCAATAATGAGAAAAGTTCTTATTGATCAACTGGAGCTGAGAACTACTAGGTCGAAGCTATGATCGAGTGAGATTGTCATATAACTGCAGACTAAATTGCAAAGAGGTTAGATGTATCACATAAAGCAATTAAGAATAATTTTAAATGTCCTGAACTCGTTAGAGAAACTCGGTATTTAGGTTGCACAATTTGAAAAGCTCACTTTACATAACGAACAAAAACATTTGCGATATGCGTCCCAAACTTAATGAAATGACCACTTTTGAAATAAGTCATCAGTGATTATGAGAAATGGATTTGAAATAACATGCTCCAAGCATAATCGAAAGTTAAGTTACATCACAAAAAAGATTAAGCAGTCTGTCTGCAAGGTTTACGTAGGAATTGCGTACATTGAGCTGCTTCCAAAGAACCAAACCACCTGTTGTACTGAGGCTCAGTGACATTATATTTCGCATGCAATGAGTACCTAGGAAAAGGTCCATCACTGCTCTCGTAGTTTTATTGAGGATATAAGAACCAAAAACTAACCCCTAGCTCATCTGTCCTAGTAATAATGTAGCCGATACAGGCTTCTAAAAAGCATTTTGCGGTTCAAAATCATAGACAATAAATAAAGGAATCCATCTGGAAATTATACAGCTAGTAGATAAACCAAGTTCTTCATCACAGGAGTGTGTTTCTCACACAGTTCGTCTCCTGCCATAACATTTATAACCAGACAGTATGAAAGGGGTGGAATATAGTAAGGAAACTCTATTGACAAATGAGTGGCGAATGCTGAACCTCCCGATCAGCACTTATATGCTCTACAACAATGGAACATAGCTTAAACTGAAGCGATATAGTAAAACGAACAAAAAACACTACTAAGATACAGAAGTCATCTAATTCCTCATATTGTTATATTAATCGCTCGTCCCTGGACATATGGGACATTGGCACTGAAAATGAAGTAGATAGTGCATGTTCTTCCCTTGCCGGATTGTACTTCCCGTGCAATTTTCGTGACTGCCTCACATATCTTAGTACGAGGAGAGTTGTAGCTAATAACAACAAGCCAATAACTGAAAATACCTTTGCAACAATAAGTAATTATCCACGGTCTGAAACTGCTTGGAATTAGCGACTTACTGATCACAGCTACAATGGCCACAATCCAACTGGCTGCAGAGCTCTTTTGCACATCAATATTCCAAACAGACGTCCTTGTCACATTGGCCTTGAACACATCGTACTCCTCGTCTTCTTTAGATGTCGTTGACATCGAAGCTTCATAGGGTCGGCTCCGCATCGTTGATATTTCAATAGATTCTATGGGCAAACTTTGCATAGAGGTTGCCCATAACGGAATTGTAGTTTGTGTTGTAGGGACCCACGGGTAGCTTACGGTCTGTAACTCTTGACATCTAAGGTTTTTGTAGATCGATAGAAAAGTCAATATCCCATGTGTAATAAAGATGTGATAAATGTATGTATTATAGGGAACTCTCCGTGATCCTGTTTACGCTCATTCTATTCTCGACCAATTCGAATCAAATAATGGGCACATGTACTCTTAGTCACGGTACACATTAACTGTTAATTTCCGAACGGAAGTGTTGATCCGTTAATCTATTAAATTCATATGTTATATGTGATTTATCTGTTCTATCCGCTTTCATTCTAGATGCACCAGGAACTTCCCAACTGAGGTAACAGCAGGCACTGATTGCCAATAAAGTATTCTTTTAGTTCGGAATGTTATCCAGACTCGAGATCACAACATAGGTTCTAACCATTTCTTAATAAATTTAAGTCAATATTTGGGAAAAAACAGAAGCTGTAGAAGTTTGGAGTCAAGAATTCCGAGAATGTATTTCTAATCTTCAGGTTTAAACTTCGGTTGGAAAACCCTAAGTGAGCTTAAGGAAAGCAAAACATGATAAGCAACGTGCTTTGCTGAAATCTGCTAAACTTTGCATGTAGCGTATTCTAGTAGTGCACTGAGTAGGCGCGAAACTTTTACGCAATGAAACTAAAAAGTACACTTTCGAACTGTACAAAAACACTTGAAAAGGGTACTTTTTCCTGGAAGATTCACCTTTGCGATTATTTCCTTCACTTCGTTGAATACTACAGAGGTATTCGTTGGTATCACAGAAGAGTATGGCGACGTGAATTCATAAATATTCCCATCAATAGTTGGAGCAGCAATTGACTCAGCTTCCGTGGAGATCTCCTTAAGCACACGCAACAAATAAATGAATGCAGTTGCAATAAAGAATGCGACTAAATCTGTTCCTCTGCAGAAAACGTTAAAAGTCTAAAACATTTCCAAGGGTTATGCGTCAGACCATTCTCAAAAAAAGTTCGAAAAGGCTTATATGACCATAAACTTTGAACTACGAAATTCCTGAAAACTATTACACTTGAACTACGAAATTTCTGGAAACTATCACACTAACTTCCATTATAACCATTATTATAACCTATTATTCACTATTATTTATGATAATTTCCCACTTATAATTCTCTTTGTTACTAATGGTATTCTATAAACAGTATGACGAGTCATAAACAGACAAGATACAACGAAGAAAGATTACTACTAGACTAGAATAAACTCTATTCTGGATGTCGGTATGGTCTAACCGACTGAACCACGCGTTTTGGACAGCTTGATGCCTACTCCTTATCCGTACATGCGGCGCTTTTTCATTAATTACAGGCAACGACCTCAACATCTTCTGGTTTTCAACTATCTAAACTAGAAACTGGAATGTCAATATCAGCCTCCCCTTCCAGCTCTCAAAACGGCGTACTCCCTTTTACGTTGCTAATGTCAAATATTGATGCAGGTGAACAGATCAATGGATACGCCACTCTTCGTCTTGAGTTATAAGGATTTCGCACAAATCTTCTTTCTTTTTTTTCTGTTTATGATAAACCCTTATATCCCGCGTTATGGTTTGGCGGGTGCGGGAAGTGGACCCTTTGAACTTTGACCAAACTCACTAGTTCATCACATGCATCAGTTTGCTCCTTACATGCTATTAGGTACCGGAATACTTGTGTCGTTTTTGGGTCGCCTTCTATAGCGTTCTGGCTACCATGAGAATTAGTATTTTAAAAGTTTCTGTTTTGCTTATCACTATTGCAGAGTATCTTGTTTATTATTGTAGTGAATGATTTTCTATTTCTCTTTGATACTTTTTTAAAAATATTTACCTAAACGCATCACCCCAAGAATCTGGAGTGGTACGGGTTTCAGCTGTGTTAATGCCTATACGAGATCATAGATTGTGGGGAAGAGGGTGATTCCATTCATCTCTCCCTGTTTGCGCAAACATTGCGTATTGCAACAAAAGCCGTCGTAAGTAATAGCGTTTCGGGGTCGTCCGTTTACACTGATACAGGGAGAGATGAATGGAATCACCCTCTTCCCCACAATCTATGACCTCGTATAGGCACCAACACAGCCGAAACCCGTACCACTCCAGATTCTTGGGGTTATGCCTTTGAAATCATGCCCCGGTCCCGTGTGCAAATTTTTATGTCCCTACTATACGACTTCAAAGTCAGGCTAAAGACTATAGAGTTCGTCGATCACATTAATATTGGATTTGGCAAGGGCACCATCACCATTCGAGATGCTCAGCAATGGTTCAAGAGGTTTCGAGAAGACAACCTTGAAGAGATGCCACGACGAACACCACCAAGTGTGATCAAAAAGAAGGCCTTAGTTGAACTGCTCTAGAGTGGACCGTGCCACACTTGTGCTGAAATGGCAGAGCACTTCGAGGGTGAAACGCGCAAACGATCTCACGAACTTGGTAACACAAGAAAACTCGATCAATAGGTTCCTTGTCTACTTACCTGCCAACAAAATGGCACATTTCAAAGTCTGTTTTGAAAAAATGATACATTGCCGAATTAAATCGGGAAGTTTAACTTCATCCACCATATAGTCCCGTCCATCTGACTCATTTTCAAATTTTTTTTTAGCAGACAAGGGGGAACGGTCAAGGGGTACCCGTATGTGCCGCCACATATCCAGGAGACTAATGAGCGTCATTAATTGGACCGCGCGTCTCCTGACCGCGTCGTGATCGCTACAGTATCGTGGTTGCTCCTCTTGTGCTACGTCTCGCTGACGCCCCGCCGCCACTACCCTCCCTGCCCATTTCGCCGCGTCCGAGGAGTTTTCTCCGCCGCGCCCGCAACCCTTACGATGCGCTTTTAAAAAGGAAAGTATCTGGTATTAGGTTTTGTTTGAAACTCTGCATAAAGTGTACTTGTAAGTTATTATAAATGAAAGAGGCTGGTATATATGCCATTTAAAAATGCGAGTGAAAATGAAATTATCCTGTTTCTACTCGTTAGGTGGGAAACACTCATTGATCTCTGGGAATGCAAGAGATGTTTCAAAAAATGACCCATTGATCGGTGTTATGCTATCTTCTTTTCTTCTTTTCGCTTTCTAAGGATTTCTTTTTGCTTAACTAGCTGGGTAAAACTGGCATCCAACGATTAACGAGGCGCGAATAATGCCTCGCAGAAATACACTGTACCTAAAGGTATATCTCGAAGATACAAAGGTCTCTGTTCGCCACTACTACACCTAACCTGTCATATTGATTTTATGTAGAGAATAGATACAGATGAAGCGAGTTGAAAGAAGTTTGAAGAACCATATAAAGTTTTATTCTATAAAGCGTACAAAGAAGTACTAAAATATTTGACTTGCGCTCTATATAAACATTATATCTATATAAAATTTTGAAAAGGTAAAATGTAGAAAGGAGTTCAAAGGATGTATACAAAGTTATAAGGAAATAAAGTTGCTGGGCGTATAGTTGCTGCAGTCGAAAGTTGAACATGAATTCGTTGAATGATACCGTGAAAACATATATCTATGCACTGCGCGTTTTTATAGAACAGTTTGGGCGTGAAATGTGTGAAAATATATTTATTTCTTTTCCTTTATTCTACTTATTCTTTTCCTTGCAGCATTTTTTTTTGAGACAATTTATTTGTGTATCTTCAACTCATTGGTACTCTATGACATGTCTCTGATAATATATCTTTTAATTGGATGAAAGTATCTAGTTTCCTCCTTAATTCCCTATCATATTAGCTATTACTATATAGCATATTACTATTTTTGTACATTACAGCTTGCTGCGTCAATTCGTTGTACACTCATCTCCCTTCTAAATCCGCAGTATCCACTTCTTCGTCGCGGCGCGAACGTCGATTAGAGAGCAATAAGGGGGCGGGGTCTAGATGATCTCAGGCGGTCGTGGAGAATGTCTAGCTGGTGGAGTGGCAGACGTGATTACGTGGAGGCGCGCTGCGCTGAAGGGAGGTCAGGAGCGGTCAGCCGGTTTTCACGGGTACCTCTTGTCCCGCACCCACAGGCAAGAAGTGTCATTCCTCAAACGACTTCAAAAATGCCTTGTGCTTTTTGACTTCAAAAATCCCGGATTCTATCAGAGATTTTCTCTCTTACTGGTAAATGGATAAGTGTTACTGAGTCATTTGGTGAATGTATAGTTTGATTTCTTAGTTAATGAATAAAATAGTTTTTGATTTGAAATTCTTCGCAGAAACATGATACTAACTATTCCGATACCTACATACATGTATGGCACATAGTAGCACTCCGGACAGGGGTCTGCCTTCGTTCTCCTGTATCAATTCTTGTTCGAAGCCAATCCAGAGTCGCGCTTAGTCAAACACATAGCGAGGGTGTCATCTCCTAGAAAATCCGTAGGCTTTGGTTCGCCAAATCCGAGAATGGCGACTATTCGCTGGGTGATCTAACGCTGGAGTTGGTCACTGGAGGTGGACATCGACAAGCTATGGAAAGCTTTGGTGGCGGTCCCGTATGAAATCCCAAAGGACTCAGCGACCACACCGGACTTTCATCATATCACTATTATGCGAGACCTAGCGAAAACTGTCAAGATCCAGAAACTCGCTCGACGGATACCCCACGCTGTCAGCGACGCTGTCGGCGTTCGACCTTCCTGGAAGGAAAAGCACACATCTTCCACTTCTGTCTAGAAAGCAAATCCGACTTTCTTAGCGCATCCTTCACTGAAGATGAGAAGCGGACCATGTACAAAGATTGTGAGGGAGACCAAGTGGGTGGATAGGGATGAGTCCGAGAGTCTCGAAGACTAACCACCCACCTAATAAGGGCTCCTCTCCTGTTGATAGTCCAGGAATGGGATGGAGTAGTGGAATGTCCTTCCAAACGGCAATTAATAACGCCCAGACATGTATTCTCCAACTGGAGAAGCTGAACGCCCACGTCGATCGCACACCAAGACAGCACGCGGAAATCATCTTCCGCCACGATAACTCCCGAGCGGGAAATAAGACTAGGGTTTCTTAGGACGCTCATCCTAAAAAGATCAGAAGTGTGCAAAATCCTGCGAGGAAGATAAAGTAGATGGATCGGGATGAGGAACCGACATCAATCAACACGAAAAAACCTACGGACAAAGTTCCACTTCCCAGCAAAAAAATGTGAGAGAAGAATAAAATCGGCACTTGCTCGCTATCACCACGATGTTATCTCTGATCAACAAGCACGAATGTCCTTGCTTTCAGTTTTGTCAGCGACTTTTTGAGCCTTAATAACATCGGCGTTTATCGAGGGAGTCGATATCCATTAAAGTGCTTCTCCGTTCTCTTACCGTTTCTGGGAGACCTATGCAGAGCACAAACAGATTTGTTTCCTCTGTGCATCATCTACTGACAACTTCCCCTTGTTCTTCTTGCTTCATTTAATATAATCACGCGAGACTGAGATAAGTGGTCGTTCAATTGTTGTTATGTTTAGCCCTCGCATTGACTTTTAATCGGCCAAATTTAAGGGATTCACGTATACGGATAAATAGACACGAAGAAATCGCTGCAATACATTGGGTTGAGAAAAAAAGAATGCCTTAGATAAAGGATAAAATGCACGGCGTTAATCAACCTCTAAAAGGTCCACGCGTTCGACTTTAACTTGGACCCGTTTGGGGTTTGTGAACGCGCGTGCAGCCCTACAAAGACTTGCGGGGCTAGTCGACCTGTCAATTCAGTGTTGTCATCCTCCCAGACAGGTGTGGCAACAATTTATCGGAGGGAGGGATGAAATCGTTGGTTAACACCAAGGCGGTTTCGAAGCAAAGATCAATCGTGCAGTCACGGCGGGACCTCTTATCGACTGTGCTACACCCGCAATCGTCTCAGAAGCCAAATTAGGAAAAAGGATGAACGACAAATTTTTTGGCGTATCAATTCGCTTGGGATGTACGAACGTGTTTTACTACCGTTTTACTCCTTTACTGTCACGACCAACTGCTGCACTCGCCCTTTGAAACCCAATTAGAATAATTCAACGCGCCCCTAACAGTGTGGAGCAACAACTACTTCAACTGGTCAAAAGAAACTACAAGCCGTCTTCTACTATGAGTTCGTACAAGGCCATAGTTCGACAACCACCGCTGCCAACATTTTCGCTGCGTTCAAAGTGTATGTCATCTCCGAGTCCGTGATTTATTGTTTGTATCAGCGCTTCTCATCTGGAGAGATACCGTTTGAACAACCTCGTTTTGCTGTTCTACTTCCTTGAACAACGAGAAGCTGTGCGATGCTTAGATAGATGCGGCCAGGTACCAAAAGGACTACATCACTCTAACAAAACAAAGATTAGTGTCTGTGACTCGCTGGTTCTCCGCCCACACGACATCGCCCTGCCTGAACTGCGGCGAACAACCTCAAATAGACCACAAAACCTACAACACAAGGAGATTATGCTTTGTTGCTGGTGAGTTTCTCGAAAAACGCTCTATTTCAAATTCCCTTCTTCCGGATCCACAGTGGAAGCCAAAATGCACGTTATCAACGATGCAGGAAACGAGCAGACAAACGAGTGACGTCTGCCTACTTCGCAACTACACGACAACATATGCTCCGAGAAACATCCATCAGAATATTGCAAACTCGTATAGAAAGTGCTACCACGTACGGCTTATACCTCTGCCCTGATTCCTCCCGAAAGGAAAATTGGGGAGCGGTATTAGGTACCCACAGCCGAATAAGTGCCTACAGAAGAGGCCCAGTAGCCCAGAACCGGCATATCTTAGGCTAGCTATGATCATTAAGCCACGCCTATCCATCACCACGTCACTGAGGGTTGTGTTTGTCGCGATTGCGTGATAGAGTTAGCTTGTAGGAGAGTTCAAAGAACAGAAATGTAACAACGTAGCAACATAAAAAGTGAAAAATGTAAACGAACGGAAGTACTTAAGACGAAGCGAAGATACAAAAAATTTCTTTAGGAACAACATAAAGAAAACAAATCTGACAATGTTCCAAAATATTGAGCTCTGTAATGGTTATTGCGTAACAGCTGTAGTAGTCGAAAATTTTGTGGGACGTTTAGTCAACACATCACCGCATTGCCTTACGGATCCGAAACAGAATAAAATCTGACGCTTTCTTATGTTAAGCTGGAGTTGAAGTTTTTTTTTTCTAACAACCATTTACATGCCATCTTTTCTTCTTCTCTTCCTTCTCTGCTTCCTTTTGAAACTTTCGTAATTTTTTTTTCATAAAGAACTTCATTGACGGAATCCAAAGTGGTGCGTTTGCCAAAATCCGAATCCTTCAATCAAGAGCGGAACTCTTTAAAGTAACGGAGCACTGCGGCACATTCGAAAATATTATACGAAAATATAATATTTTTACCACCTCACACTCTGAACTCACTCTAAACATTGAACTGCATCTGTTCGCACTTTGACAGCATTTATACGAATTTTCTGAAATCCAACAGAATAAAGTCTTACAAAATATGTTGATATTAATTGATAAATCTTTTCACTTTATCTTCTTGAGACTTAAAATTTTCGAGTTGTTTATTCACTATTATTTTCTATTTCTGGAATTTCGTGTGCAGTCGTTTAATATATCTCTATAAGTAAACAATCGACATTCAGTGCAGAAACAGCAGCAGAGATAGTGCCACTGTGAAGCATGTTTCGCACCTTATTAGACGATGAAGAAGGTTAATGGACTACGAGTTAGGCGGGGCATAAGGCGAACGCGGCATAGTTTAACGATTACCGTTGTTCGTAATTTCCGCTAAGGATAAATTGCCATGGGAGCTGTAGGTACCTAACGATACGCATCCAAGGAAATTTTATTCAGGACTTTTTCCTCAAACCAATATTATCAGTCTTCGCTTTAGTACAAATCTGGTCTTTGTTTTTCATTACCGTTCTACTAATTTGCGATATCGTATTGATTTTGATAGGCTGTACACGAGGTTGTTAAATAATTTTATTGGCTAACGTTTCGGCAGAATCGCCTTCTTCAGAGCCTGAAATGATTCAATTAACAATTTAAAAGACCAAACCTCTTCACAACTAAACTGATAAACTCCATGCCTACTTTTTCAATCACCAATTTAGCAAATACACTGAATGTTCACCTTGGATCGGAGACGTCTAGCATGAACCGCTGACTGATCGATCGCGAGGGCGAACGGTTCGAAAGTCACAATCGGATCGGCCAGCGTTAGTGTGCTAAGATTTGCACCCTAATTTCAAAATCGGCTCCGCCGTGTTTTTGTGTTTTACGGACGCCTATCCATTCTCGTAGTCTATTCTTTCCGTTCACGGGCTCTTTGATGCAGACATATAGCGGTTGTGCCGTTTCACCGACATACTAGTTGCCAGTTCGTAGGAGCAACCAGGTAGATTACACTGGATCTCAAGCAGTATCCTGGTCTACCTGTGGGACAAGTAATACTGTTTGATGTTGTACTGATGCTATCGTACAAACGATTTCGAACTAGCTGACGTTTCGAATTGTTCGGTGGTATTTCAACGACCGAAACGAAGCTATCTAAGTCTGCAATCCGCCTAGTGGCAGTACTCATTTCATCGGAGATATGAAGAAAGCAGAGAGATATCTTATCTGTGGTGGGGTTTTCCACTTGTCGTGCTCGTTCACTTCGGTATCGTCTCGTTTCAGATGTTTGCATTTCATCACCATTAGAAAAAGCATTTTTGCGAGCTAAAGTTAACGATTTCTTTCTCTTCTCAGGTTCACTACAGACGGTTTTTGCGGAACATGTTGTTGATCACAGCTTTCTTCATTTGATATGAATAACCAGGGAGAAAATCAACCAAGATGTTCTTATTACTGGGCTTACGATACCATTTCGTTTGGCACGTACCGTTTCAGATCTTAACCCGGATGTTTGGAAAAGGAAGCCAATTGCCCTGTGGTTTCTCCCTAGTAATTTATATGTGTTCGGACTGTCGCTTCAACAAGTCAAATCATTTATCCATCACCATCTCCGCTTGGGCGGCACAAATGGCAAAGTAATCGTCGATTTACCGAGATCTACGAAAGGACGTAATTCCAGAACAGGTGCTTCAATTTTGGCCATAAATAAAATAGCTAAGGTGGGAGCCAATCTCTGCTCCATAGCTAAACCTCTAAGTTGTACAAAGTAATGAACCATCAATTGGGAAATTCAGAATCCTGAATAGAACCATCAATTGAAAGATTTAGAATCAAACGGTACGTACCAAACGAAAATGGTATCGTGATCCTAGTAATAATAAACCCTAGTAATAAGAACATCTTGGTTCTCTCTGCTTATCCATTTCATTTTGGATCCAAGCCAAAAACCCTACAATTAACCGCAAGGGCGAATGTCTGTCGATAACGCGGGGCTCGCGCCATATCTCGGATGGTTCTTCCGATCCGATTGTGACTTTCAAACCGTTCGCCCTCGCGATCGATCAGTCAGCGGTTCATGCTAGGCGTCTCCGGTCCAAGGTGAACATTCAGTGTAGTTGCTAAACTGGTGATTGAAGAAGTAGGCATGGACTTTATCAGTTTAGTTGTGGAGAGATTTGTTCGTTTAAATTGTTAATTGAATCGCCCATTTCAAGCTCTCAAATGGGCGATTGTGCCGAAACGTTAGCCAATAAAATTATTTAACAACCTCATGCACAGCCTATGAAAATCAATACGACATCCAACTATGCCGAGGTTCACTGAAAGTCGAATTTTTCAGTAACTTCGCGATATACCGTTGTATTAATGTTGTGAGATGGAGAGAAAGATACAACAAGATTAAGGAGGCCATGAGGCCTCGTTGAAATCAGGCCAGTTAGACTAGAACTTATTCCTTAACCCTATATAATTGCACGACTTTTGAACAACGACTATCAGTAAACTCACTTTAGAAGGGCATCCCCTGATAACTTTGCTACACCTCCGATGCCTTCAAAAGACATGTCCTATTCCGTTGATGGTTCAACTTTATAAAAACGAACGCCCAATTTGCATTTGCTCGGGAGGGAATTGGACAATTGGAGACTATTCTGATAAATTTAATGTCGACAAGTTTATCTTAAAATGTGTGCACGCTACTTTAGCCAAAACTCACCAGATACGTTTTCATTATTACACTTACTAACTTTCTTGACTAAGAATCCGAATCTCTACTAACATATCAAATTTCAAAGTGAAATTATCCTTTTGTTACACTCGGGGAACCTAGACGAAGAAGTCGTTAAAAAAAAAAACCCTCCTAAAACATCTTATGCTCTGGCATAGAAAATGATGTCAGATAGAATTTGTAGTCTCAGGCTTTCTGAGACATTGGTACCCAAGTTAAAACTTAGATAGCAGAGTTTTGCGCTTTTTTATGAGGCGAATCTCTTTTTTACTTGCTGTGTGTCCTCTGGAAGAGTTCAGTTTCGAAAAGCTCGATGCGGTCTTCTTATGTAACAAATAGCAGACACAAAGCGGAGTGAGAAAATAAATGAAGAGCATGAAGAGAACAAATTCAAGAAAGCTCACTTTAAGATTTGAAAATCCAGTAGTAGTACCGTAGAAAGAATTGGAGGTAGCGGTGTTGGACATCGTAGGGAACGTAGCAGAGGAAGTAGATTTACGACTTTTGTTTGCGTCCCGACCTCTCGTCCTGACATTTACCGAGTAGTCGGTTGTCAAAGATGAATCAAAAAATAAAGTATTCAGTAGCTAATTTTCAAAACTTGTCTTAGAACTGATGCATGACACAAAAACTCCTACCAGTATCAGTGTCGACCTGGTGCAGATATAAATTTGTAAACGCTTCACTAACGAACTCAGGTGCAGAGAACTTTGGCGGTGTTGAATTTACCTGAATAAACCACAACAAGTGAAAATATGACAGCAGAATCGCGAAACTCCTACGACTTGTCTAAAATTGACAAATCACCGTGATCTATGAATTTTATTTGAGAAGTAGACCGAGCTAGAGTCTTTATAAGTTATCTCTCAATTTTCAAAATGTTGGCTGCAAATTTTGAATAATATGACAGCAACTCGCCGCCACCGCTGTCAGATACCTCTGTGCCGTACTAGTATGTAAGGAGCAAACTGATGCATCGTAGTAATTGCGGTTAAAGTTCAAAGGCTGCAGCCGCTAAACCATCATCTTGATCACCCTGACTCCCGTTATTCATCGCTTTGCTCAAGCTGGCGCCATTAATACTTCCATTTATCCCGATCACCTGCAGAAGTCGCCCAGCGGTCTCTCTATTTGCGTGGGACAGGAAGATCACCGAAATTATCCTTGAAGGAATCCATAAAGAGGTCCAACCATCGGGTCGGCGTTCTTCCCGTAGTGGGTTTAATATCGAGTGGAACTCATTCGCTCACGGGTTTGCTCCAGCAGTTGTCCTTGACACGTTTCACGTATCCGACTCACCTTTGCTTTCCTCGGCAAATGCGATCATGTATCTAATTTTCGATCACTGACGTAGGATAGAACTTCGAATCCCGTCGTTCACTTGTGTGAAGCCAAATACTCCTAGCATCACTCCTTCGATTAAAGGTTCAACGTCACTCAGCGCACTTTCTTCCTGCTTCCGAAGTGCTCCGATTTCTAAAGCATACGCGAAACAAGAAAATACGGTGGGGTTAAACAAGTGAGCACGGAGCCTGGTTTTCCTGGTCCTCTTCACAACATTCTCAATGCTCCTAAAAGCATCCCAACGCCCTCGCTTCCTGCTCCCCACACCGGAGGTAAGGTCGTTCTTCATCTCCTTTTCTGACCCAAATAAACGTAGCTAGTAAATTCGGGTATGTTCGTCCCGTTGCGCGTAAAAGAGGCGTCTAAATTACATGTTTGATCGAATTCGGCTAGCATTCGTTCCGCTCGGCTTATGGTAGCCGTCATCATATCATCAACATAGCGGAGGTGGTGTAGCTGTCAACAATCAAATTTCACTGTCATGTCGTCTTATTCCAACCTTCGCATTGCATCCTCGATCCTGGCCGTGAATAATTTAGGAGATGACGCCCTCGCTATGTGTTTGACTAAGCGTGAGTCTGGATTGGCTTCGAACAAGAACTGATACAGGAGAACGAAGGCAGTCCTAGTGCTAATACGTGCAATACATGTCTGTAGGTATCGGAATGGTTAGTATCGTGTTTCCGCGAAGAATTTCAAATCAAAAACTATTTTATTCATTAACTAAGAAATTAATCTGTATATTCACCAAATGACTCAATACCACAATCCCATCTACTAATAAGGGAGAAAATCCCACGCTAATAGAATCTGGGTTTTTAGAATCAAAGAAGGACAGGTCAGTTTTGACATCGTTTTAGGAATGCCACTTCTTGCTCGCTAAAAGTTGAACATGAACAAAAAAGATAAGCCAGTTTGACTAATTTAGGGACTATATGGTGGATGAGGTAAAACTTCCCGATTGAAATGGGCAATTTTTCATTTTTTTTTTTGAACAGACGTTGAAATGCGCCAATTTGTTGGCACGCGTAAGTAGGCGAGGAACCTATTGACCGAGGTTTTGTTACCAAGTTTTTGAGACCGTTTGCGTGTTTCACCCTCGAAGTGCTCTGCCATTTCAGCACAAGTCTGGTACGGTCCACTCTCGACCACTTCAACTAGGGCCTTTTTGATCACAATTGGTGGCGTTCCCCGTGGCCCCTCTTCAAGGTCCTCGTTGCCTTCTCGAAACCTCTGAAACCATCGCTAAGCATCCTGAATGGTGATGGAGATGCAAAAAGGGACCCTAGGTATTCCGGCACCTAATATTACCCTGTCAGACCCATCTCCACGCCAATGATGATATTCTAGCAGAATGGCAAAGTTCTGGTCGTTAATTTACTGTACAACTCTTGGAGTACCTTTATGCACTGGCCAAGACCAGACCGAGACATAACTCCACCATGTACTGTATCGCGATACTTCGATGAGTTTCGAAACTGTGTGAATGTGGTCAATCGTATTGAATCTTTTTCGAAACCCTTGTTTCTCGCATGGCTGTCTTTAGTCTAATGTTCTTTCAGTCCTGCTTAGGATTGCTCTTGTGAAAAGCTTGTATACAACAGACAGCATGGAGATTGGGAAAAGTTGCCAATGTCATGTAGATTCCCCTTCTTAAACAACAACACGACCTTGTTGGTCTTCCACTGTTTAGGAACCTTGCATTCTGACGGGCAACGTGTGAAGAGCCTCGCCAGAGTGTTGCTGAAAACTGGAGGGAGAGTCTTCGGATGTTAATACTGGAATCTGTGGAGAGCTGAAGCTGAATTTGAACATGAATCGTACGATTTCTTACCGACACGAAAGCACGACGTACTGCGGAAGGGAGAACCTCGTGGGTGATTTTCTCCACTCCGCTTCTCGATGAGGCTCTTCCACTTGAGTTGGGGTCCGGAGAACAGTTCTACTCTCTCTCTCTCTCTCTCTCTCTCTCTCTCTGATCTTCTTTTGTCTTCTCTCTGCAAAAGCTTGCGAGCTCGGGCGCAAGTTCCTGTTTGTCTGCGGCTCATGCGGTTCCACATTGACGTATTATCTCGAGAGTTTTTGGAGACAAGCGTCTCTTGGAGATTTTAAAACTCTCAGCATTCCTCGGCTATCAACGTTCAATGGGCCGATTGTGTTACTCGTCGATGTACCCCACTGCGGTATCCTCCTAAAAGCTCGGTTGCGTAGCCAAGAGATCCCCGTTAATGATAGTTTTGGGACTTCGGTCGCTGAACATTGCAAACATTGCAGCCTTCTCCTCTTTCCATATGAAGAAAATCTTTCTCGAAGAGCAGTGGTCCAATTCCGTTCGGAACTTTACAAAAGCCATATCCGTCTGGCCACAGCGATATCCGTCGCGTTTGTCTAGATATTGCCCTGAGGAAGTCTAGAAATCCTGTCTTTTAGTTTTAAAAGGTCAGAGATACAGAGGGTCCTTCTGTTACGCATCCATTTCCAATTCAGACGACCAGCTTTTTATCACATTCTTCTGTTCCGGTGTATTCACCTGTTTCACAAGTAGCAACATCATTCGTGAGTTCCACATGGAAACAAGTTAGGCTGCAAAAAGCTTAGGACTTACGATAACGACAGTCCTCATCCCCGTTACTTTTGAAAACTGAAATGTCCATGTTTCCAACAAAAATTTTCATATATGTAATTCGAAACTAGTGGATGCGCCCTTCTGTCATGCTTCACGTGAGAATTTTTCCTGCTTCTGATACGGCTACAAATCTGAGCTCACCTCTTATTACAAAATTTACCCTCAGAATTTCCATTCCAAAATTCCATAAGATGTGTGATTCCCCCAAAAAATTTAGTAGCACTTGAATTATCTCCTAGCCGTTGAAGCAGCGTATCATCGGCAGTAGAACGGCAGAGTCTGCTATTTAGTTACAAACGAAGATAAATCTCCACAGGATACACTCCACCACTAATTGCTCAGACAAGGTATGCTCGAAAAATCTAGGGGTTCCCCTTTACACCCAAGTCACACTTGTCAAATGTTTTGGATGCGTTTGAGAGAAGATATACAAACCATTTTCGTACTTAAAGGCGTCACCCCATGAATCTGAGATGGTGGGGGTCGTAGATTATGGGAAGGAGGGTAATTCCGTCCATTTCTTCCTAATTGCCCTAAAAAACGGCCCGGAAGATGCGGCGCGTGCACAGAGCTAGCGCACTCCAATCGAACTCGTTGTGGAAAATAGCTCCCCGGAACGCTCGAAGGTACCTAACGACCCCCCCCCCCCCAACAGCAGTGCCTAGGAAACAAATTTTTGCTTTACCTCATGAGTGCAAACCGAGTTCTCAAAACTCACCGGAGCATCAGTGGTAGGGCGACGTGAAGATAGTTTAGGATGACCAGATTCTGAAAATAAAAAGTCTGGTGAGAATTTATTTCAGTATGCAAATAGAATGCTTTCTATATTTTTTAATTACATTACGAAAAGTAGTAGCGGTCGAACACTTGCGTTCACAAACGTGCCATAAACTTAATTAGTCCCTATAATCGCTATGAGATATCGTGATA
The DNA here is from genome assembly GCF_031761385.1 of Necator americanus. Classification (NCBI taxonomy): domain Eukaryota; kingdom Metazoa; phylum Nematoda; class Chromadorea; order Rhabditida; family Ancylostomatidae; genus Necator; species Necator americanus. The sequence continues at coordinate 22,994,401 of NC_087376.1, forward strand.
TTCGCTTCTTCTCCAGCAATTTCGAATAATCCCACAAAAAAAAAAAGATTTTATACGAGTTTACAAGTGAATATACCAATACTAGCAAGTCAGATTAAAACACAAAAGGAATCTGATCTGAATTCCGAGTCTCATATAGTGACGTGTCCGAAAGAATTATGGATTGTACGAATTGGTACAATCTGATGCTCAACAACCTATGACCTTTGAGATATCCATAGTCTGAAGGTCAATCAACTGATATGAGCAACAGTCTCAAGATTTCTCGGATTTAAATGCATCGGAAAATTGATACCCCACCCTGCGCCTCGGAAAGTTCCAGTCCATTTGCAGAAACTAAGCACCATCTTCAAAAAGAAAAAGATTCAAAGAAAACAGACAGTTTGAAAGGAATTGAGAAATATTGGAAGGGTTCGATGATCTGGAAACGATGTTACGTTGTTTCTAGCTTGCATCCGATAAATTTATGCAAGAATATAGTGAACGAAAGCGTGCTACTCCAAAGGTGTTCCCGAAAAAAACCCTACGAATGAAATCAACTGCACAATCCAAAATTTCAAAAATTTGACAAGAACTACAACCCTAATAGAACAGTGGTACCACGCCTTTGACAGAACCATGAAAGTTTAGAAGGTAACGTATAAAAAATACTTGCCTACTCCTTGCTTTCCGTCCTCAGTTGCAAACCCTTCAGTGGGGAAGGAAGTCTTTTCCGTTTTTGTGGTTAAAAATAGAGCAACGGGCGACACAGACGCTGGGAATGACTCGAAGACAGATGTCGAAAGATGTAGCGCAAGGCAGTCGACGTATTCTGGAAAAATATCCACCGTAAACTACAAAAGTCGCGAGCGATTACTATTATAGATCACTATTCAATGAATATTAAATACCGGATTCATGTATACGAGTCTGACTGCTACCTGCACGTAGTGGTCCTGTTTCACTAAACGTAATGAGGCGAAGATAGTTGGCTACGCGATAGGGGGAGGGGAACAACAGGGGGAGGAACTTGGCTAAATGTCGCTTGGATACCCTTTTCACGACTGCGGCATCGCAGAGGACGTAAACTCTGGATCGTAAGTGCCCACGCACCCATAGAAACCGCTAAGGACAACAATAAGGACTTCTTGTATGGCGAACTCAATGCGTTCATGTCTAAAATACCTAGCCAGTACGTGGTCATTGTCGGAATCGGCGCAAGTTCAAAGATGGGATTTGAACAACAATCCGATGTGCTAGGAAATTGGTTCTATCCAGCGGAGCTCACGTCGGATAATGGTAACCTCTTCTCTCTTCTTTTCATATAAACTCAAACGTCAGCTCCACTACGTTCTGACGAGGAACATTCCTCAGTCACATATCCGAAAATCCAGAGATGTTTGGGACATTACATTAGACTCTGACTACCTCCAGTTCTCAGCCTTGAGATACGGTTCCACAAGAGAAACCAAGGAAGATTTTCGGATGAGGAGTTCCTCTTCAACCGAAAATCGACATAACGGGTCTGAAAAACGAATAATGCAGAACGAATATCCACCAACGTGTGTCAATTCATGGTGGAGTGCGGACCAGGAAGAAGTTTTGAAAGTCAGAAACATTTCCGGTTCATCGTCTTAGCACCTTTAAGGTGCCTCTTGATCGATCTCGTGTACGATGTTGTTGACAATGTTGTTATATTCGCGGAAAGCAGCGCTAAATTTCAACATGTTGTCAACGTTGTATCGAAGCTGGCTGCAGCCTATGGACCACACTTGCGCCCTGATAAATGCAAACAGATGTGGGTATCTTTGAGACCTCGAACGGGAATCAGGGTGGACGGACAACTGATCGAACTCGTCGATGAGTTTCGTTACTTGCTCTGTACGCTGGAAATCAACGGTAGCTTCGAGAAAGATATTCAGCAAAGATCCACCAAGACTATTTCTGCATTTAACTCCTTAATCAAATGCTTGTGGTCGACGTCCATCACCAACGTGGTCAAGCGAGTCTACCTATCCGCAATTCGCTCCATCATGATGTACGGATCGGAGACTTGGGCAGCACCATCTAAGGTAATAGAGAGACTTGATTGCATGGAAAGGAAGCTGTTTAGACTACAGCTACTTGGTTACATTTGACTTATGGTATGCCACAATGAAGATTGTTACGAGGAAATAGATGTGGTGTCCCGGCGGATGACACGTAGAGGATATCAGCATCTTGCACCGCTATCAAAAGTGGCTAGAGAAAATCGTCTTTGCTTTTTTGATCATATATTAAGGAGACAGGCAGATCGCTACGTTCAACGAGTTTCGAGGAGGTAATCGGGTTCAAGCCGAAAAAGGTCATCTCGTCGTAAACGGAAGTTCTGGACTGAGGTGGCAAAAGAGGACCTGAGAACATGGATAGGGAGTTAAAGCGAGATGTCAGGATTCGAAGAAATGGACGACGAATGGATTGATTCCGTGCAGACTCTCACAGATGCTCGAGAAGTTTGTGCAGTGTTGTGTTCAAGGACAACACACCTCGGCGAAGATGCGGGCAATTGCCTCAGCCGGTAATATCACCTCGCCAATTAAGTCAAGGTCAGTTAAGCACAACCAACAATTTGTACTCAGTTCCTTTTCGCCAAAAGCAATACTATCCATTTTGCGTCCATAGTCAAGCTCAGTCTAACTGCGGCATGGAAGTTGTTGCGGAAAGGCGCAGAATAACAGAGAATAAAATATGAAAGCACCTACCACCGTCTATAGGGTGAGGGCATTTACACTCATACGAGGCGTTGTATAGGGTGGAGGAAATGAGCATATAACTGGATTTGTCAATAATACACTTCGCCTGTTGACCAAATATAGAACAAGCGGTATCTCTAAAAATCGTACATAATAAAAATGTTTGGAGAAATGCAAAATTACGTCAAATGTACATTCACTTTTTGTAGAACACTTTCTTTAGAACTATTCTTGACATCGAAACTAAGAATGGCTACTTACCCAAGACAAACATCTACAACATTACATACAGATCCCACAAAGCCCTGCATGCATTCACAAGTTATTCTATCATCTTGAATAACGCACTCTCCATTGGCACAAGCAGGTTCACAGATTGCAACAACCTCCAAGACACATCGAAAAATTAAGTGAAACCAAAATATCCATAGAAACGATGTACCGATTCGCATAAAATACCAGTGAATGGCGGGGCACAATCACAGTGAGCTTCTCCATCCTGTGAGCGACAGCTGCCACCGTTTTGACAAGGAACAGATCCACACTCCTCCACCTCACAATTGACCCCACTGAAGCCATCACGACACAAGCACGCTGCCTATAAGCATCGGTAAAGAACAGTAAAAAAAGTCTGAAGAATAGAATTGCAACGTGTTTGTATTCTGAACATCACACAAAATAAGTTGTTACCTATTGTTTGAGTGATAGAGCGACTCCAAAACTCCACAGAACTCTGCACACTCGAGTCCAATTAGCGAATAAATTAATTTAAAATTGAGAAATATGTTTTTTAATTTTACGTCCTGGTACGACACCGTCAGAAAAGAAAAAGCACCGAGAAGGAAAACGACTCGGACAACTATCTATACAACGCACGTATATTAGCATCATTCTGTACGTCCAGCCTTAGCCGCACATAGGACTTCTTGTAGTGCTCCTTTCACTGGCCTTCACTGATCAATAGAAATTGAAAGTAGTGACATTTTCTGTATAGCTAAATTTGTATTTTTCTAACGACGATTTCATGGCTTTTTTTTTTGAAAATCTAAACATTGTTGAAATAATGATGAAATGAAATGATAATTACATAGTTTTCTTTTTAAATGCAACAGTACTACATTTGGAGAGTATTCATACTTACACCTATATTCCTTTGATACTGCCAAAATTTGGAAACATTAACCGATGAGTTTTTCTCCTCTTTTAAAGATAAGGTTGATAAAGATAAGATTCTACCTCAAATCACTGTTGGCTACTACTTAAGCAGTTGTTTGCATCCGTTTTTCCAATTTCTGAAGGAAGGATCTGACCAAATTGAAGGCAGAAACGTGCAGGGAAATAGACATACGCGAAGTAGATAAGGGTGCAACGCAATACATGAAGTTGTCATGAGACGCTATAAAAGGGTTCACAACGTCTGAGCTACCTCTTGATAAAAACACTAGGAGCTTTTGCGAGGCAGTTCACTACTGAGATGCACCAGTCCAACCCCGTGGACCCGTCCCAGACCATTTTATTGTCTTCTGCTGTCGGCGCACCAATCCGACACCATAAGACCCATTTCGCATCATTTTATTTCTTCGCCGCGCAGCACACCTATTTGGCGTCGTTGGACCCGCAAACATACGTGACAGAATAAACCCGTCATTATATAGCATGACAGAATGCAGTCATTGAAGATCTTATAATCCAACCCAAGTGCGACATTATCAAGCTCAAAGAGACGACATGATGCCAGTCATTGAAAGACCTATTTGACACTGGAGAAGAACCATTCCTAAGAAATAGTAGTAGAAAGCAGCGATAGAGGAGTAATTGGTGGAGTTGGTGCCCTCGTCAACACGAGTACAGCCAAGAACCACTCTTTCAAACAACTTACGATCCGAATTGAACGTCTGAGGTTGCGGAGATGCTGATTAATGCTAGCGTCGACTGTCGTCGTTGTTTACGTTCCAACATCAAGTTACGAAGAAACGGACCTAGAGAAATTTTCAGGTAAAGTCATACCTTCTACAAGGTCATAGTTATCGATTTCAACGCTAAAATTGGCCACGGAAAAATTTCACACCGGGATCTAGTGTCTGCAATGGAACTACCAGGAGAGACTTTATTTTGAGTTTGTCGACTAACACCACCTAAGGAAACCGTTGCGTCCTTGATGAGCAATTATTGCGTGTTCGAAAAGCAGTGCTTAAAGTATACCAACTGATAAACACTCTACAACGACAGCCTTATATATGGATATATGTACATATATGTATATATATATATATATATATATATATATATATATATATATATGTATACATATATATATGTACATATATATATATATGCACATATATATATATATGTATGTATGTATATATATATATATGTATATATATGTATATATATATATATACATGTGTATACATATACACATATATATATATGTATATATATATATGTATATATATGTATATATATACATATATACACATATATATATATATATACATATATATATATAGGGGCCGGTCACATGATCATCTCCAGAAATGACATCAATGATACACACTGTACCACCCAATGCCGAGCGGCTGTGAACTCTGCGGGCAGCCTTAGCTATCCAACAGAAACTCACAATTTCACAAATACTAGGTTGAGCATGGGAGAGGCTTGTGTGAGCATACCGTACGAAAAAAAGCACACCATCGTCAGTGAAAGGTATTGCCTGATGTATGTCGTTGTTGCACCAAAGTTCTGTATGGGATTGGTGCATCGCCTCCTCCGAGGGTAATTTCCTTTCTCACGGAAAGGAGGGAAAGCTACAAAGATGAAGAACACTAGAGAGGCCCTTCACTCGTTATTTGTAGTAATGCAAGGTTCTTAGGCAATGGGAAACCAGTAAAACCGTGCACTTGTACAAGAAGGAGATCCACATGACATCGCCAACTATCGCTCAATCTGTTTACCTGCCATCTTCACAACACTAATCCTAAAGAAGACTGAAAGAACATTAGATGAAGGGCAGCTTAGCGAGTAACCAGGGTTTCGATAAGGGGAAAAATTTTTGCCACCTACACCCCGCTCCAAACCTCATAGAATTATCACTGCAGTACAAGATGACGCTATCCCTCACTTTCATCGACTCGAAGAAAGCCCTCGATTGAGTTGAAACGAAAGAACTCATGGAAGCCTTGTACAACCAAGGAGGCCCTATTCCATGCACAAAGATACTTCGCGTTTTATAGATCAACCAAAATTTCCCCATTCTACGAAAGAGAGAAAGAGAGGGATTCGTCACTTTAACACAATCTCACCCAAAATATTCAGTGCCACTCTCGAGAACGCGATGGGAGGATTGTAGTGGGATAATATGGGAGTGAAAGTTGACGGCCGGCATTTACATCTTTCTTCGTTTCGCTGATGACATCGTTCTGATAACAAATGCTTGTTGAATTTGACGAAACGTATGAAGAAGCTCCAGCTGAACCTGGGCAGGGCAACGTTTGTGATGAACAGGCGGGTTTCTGATGCCATTCACGCCCACTGGAACGAATATGTCCATATGCGTCAGCTATAGTAGGGTCAAAATGACATGAAGCACGTACGCAAGCGCAAGCGGCTTCTCTCGAGGCGTTTCAGTGGAGCGTGGTGAAACCCTTGCTGGTATCACCGTCCGCTGCAGTTTGCGAAAGTCCCACCTTAGTCCCAAGTGATGCCTCCACCGCGCCTTTGAAAGCATATAAGAGCATCGAGGATGTAGTGAAAAGGAGTGAGAATATCCGGCTCCGTGCCCAACTATTCAACACCACTGTTCTTCCTGACTCGATTTACGCTGTAAGGAAAATGCGATCAGCGTCGTATGCAGTTGAAAGGGTGATGCTAGGAGAACCCCGCTTTATGCAAGTTAAGGAAAGGATTCGACGTTCACCGCTACGTCACCTATGGTAGACCAAAGATACTGCCGCATATTAAAATAAAATATGCCGGAAAAATAAAATTAGGTGGGCCGAACAAGTGCCGTTTTGACAACAATCGTTGGACCAGGACCGTGAGTGGCTCGATATCACGCGACATCGAACACCCCCTGGAATACCGCCGACGCGATGGTCACATCTCTTTATGAAGTCCTTCAAATAAATACGATGCTTTTCAAGTCCATCGCGAGAAGAGAAAGTCACTACGCAGCCTCGGCGGGCGATCGGAACAAATGGAAGTATTACTGGTGCTCGCTCGAGCAAATCGATTAACAACAGGAGCTCAAGTGAAACGGATGATACAGGGATATGTATAACATACTTACTTTGACTTAATCGGCGGGCTGATATTATCGCCTGACACGATCATCCGCATCTTCACCGAGGTGTGTCGTCCTTGAACATAGCTCGACCCAACCTTCTGCGAAAGCATGCATGCAATCAATCCATTCGACGCTACTCCATCCAGTGCGAAACCTGACATCTCGCCTGAACTGTATCTCCACGCCGAATGTTCTCAGGTTCTGTTTCACCACCTCATTCCAGAACTTTCGTTTACGACCAAGTCGCCTTTTCCAGCTTGAACCCAACGAACTCCTCAGAACTCGTTGAACGAAGCGGTCTGCCTGTCTCATTAATACATGATCAAAGGAGCGAAAACGACTTTCTGTAGTCACTTTCGATGGCGGTGCAAGATGTCGATACCTTCCACGTGTCATCCACCAGTACACCACATCGGATTGTGCGTAAAGATCATTGTGACATGTCATAAGCCCCAAGTAGCCAAGCAGCCGTCTAAGCAGCTTCCTTACCGTGCAACCAGACCTCTCTAGCACCGTAGACGGTGCTGCCCAACTCTTCGATCCGTACATCATGGTAGGGCGGATTGCGGATACGTAGGCTCGGAGCTTGACTTCGTTCGTGATGGGGGTCAACCACGGGCATTTCGTTGAAGAGTTAAACATAGAAAAGGCCTTAGGATCTTTGCTGAATATCTTCTTCGTAGCTACCGTTGATTTCCAGCGTACAGAGCAGGTAACGAAACTCATCGAGTTCGATCAATTGTCCGTCCACCCTGATTCGCGTTCGAGGTCTCAAAGATACCCACATCTGCCTGCATTTATCAGGGAGTAGATGTAGTCCATAGGCTACAGCCAGCTTCGATACAAAGTTGACAACCGCTGAAGTTTCGTACTGCTTTCCGCGAATATAACAACATTGTCCGCGTACTCGAGATCAGTCAAGAAGCCTGATGCTGCTAAGACGATGTCGGCAGGATACTGATCAACTGCTCTTCGCATGGTCATCGATAGCGAAGTCGATCCAAGATAATCCACTCCAAAACCTTGCACATAACAAGCAGCAGTGAGATTCATCGATAGTGGAGTCCGTGACGGATAACCACTTGTGGTCAGGAATTATGATAGCGTGTCTCCACGAGTCAGATATTCTTTCGTCAATCCATATTAAACAGTTGATCTTCCTCATCGCACGGATTCCAGTGGGAGGACAAAAACACTGACTTGACACATCGGCTAGCCCCCGTATGTCATTTTATAGGCTAGTTACAGGTTAGTAAACCTCAAACGATTCTGAATTAAAGTGAACGCGGTGGGGCATCCAAAGCAAATTGATTAACGCCAGACACCTCATCCTTTATCTTCAAGGTGAACAAAAAAGAATGTAATGTTCACAACACTAGACTGCTGTCTATAGATTAACTGAAGGTTGCGTAACGACAACAAAAATCCTATGTTTTGGTAACTCACACAAGGGATACGTGTTTTCTGCAATGCAACTGCTTAGATATCGCAACCCTCTTGAGAGGGCGGCTTGTTGGTGTTTATTCAGCAATGTACGACAGTTCAGTGTGACGAAACATACTGTTCTTGCCACAGTCTTTACAATTTCTTTAAGCATTTGACTCGCCAAGTTAAGGGCTCTGGCGGAGTGCTGGGCGACAGCTTCTTTTTAAACCAATGCATGAGGACTTGTCCCATAACGCTGTGTAAGATATGTTGCTCGAACATTCCCAAACGTGCATTGAGTGAGTGATTGTGTTTACTACAAGCGGGGCCACTGCAAGCAGGTAGCAAATAGGCTCGTATACGCACAATTCCATAAATCACTGTTTCACGTGTGCTCCTGTGATTCGTCGATTTGCTCAAGCGGACACCAGTAATACTTCCTTTTGTCCCCAACGCGCGCAAGGGTTACCCAATGGATTCTCTTCCGCGAGCGCGACTCGATGACCATCATATACTTCTTTGAAGGACTTCGTGGAGTCGCTTTATACAGTGTCTGTTATATTAGATAACAACAACTGCAGTGTTCAAATAAACAAACGTGAAGGAGCAAGAAAATGTTCTATGCAATTTTTAGAAATTATTCATCCATGTAGTTGTTTTCTTCTAAGTCGTAATTATCTGAGAATGGACCTAATTGGCGGGCTGATCACATCGCCCTCACACCGCCCGCGATTACCCGCATCTTCGCCGGGTGTGCCGTCCTCGAGCATAGCTCTGCCCAACCTTTTCGATCTTCTGCGAAAGCCTGCATGGAATCAATCCATTCGCCGCTATTCCATATCCCTCAAAGTCGTACGCTTCGCCTAAACTGCCTGCCCGCACCGAGTGTCCTGAGGCTCACGTTCACCACCTCAGTACAGAACTTGGCCAGGTGGTTGGCCAGGTGGTTGAACTTGGCCAAAACGTTTTTGGCCAGGTGGCTTCGGCGATCTGCTGGTTTCTTTCATATATGATCAAAGAAGCGAAGACAATTTTCTGTAGCCACTTTCGAAGGGAGTACAAGATGTTGATAACTTCCACGTGTCACCCGCAAGCATACCACATCTATTTCCGCGTAAAGCTCTACATTGTGGCATGCCCTGGGCCAAAAGTAGCCAAGCAGTCGTCTAAGCACCTTCTTTCCGTGCAATCAAACATCTCCACCACTGTAGATGGTCTGCGCAAGTCTCCGATCTGTACATCATGATTAGGCGAATCGCAGATAAGTAGACTGGCAGCTTGACTTCGTTGGTGATGGGAGTCGACCACAGGGATTTCGTTAAGGAGTTAAATGCAGAAATAGCCTTAGTGCATATTTGCTGGATATCCTTCTTGCCGTTGTTCTTCAGCATACAGCCCACGTAACAGAACTCATTGACGAGTTCGTTCAGTTGTCCGTCCATCCTAATTCCCGTTCGAGGTCTCGAAGAGATCCACATCTGCTTGCATTTATCAGGGCGTAGATGTAGTCCATAGGCTTCGATACAAGGTTGACAATATGTTGAAGCTTCTTAATGCTTTCCGCGAATATAACAACATCGTCCGCGAGATAAGTCAAGGGGCACCCTAATGGTGTCATGACAATGTCGGCAGGACACTGATAGACCTTCTTCGCATGATGTCATCGATAGCAAAGTTGAAAAGGAAGAGTCCTGCCACTGCCCCTTGTCGTACTCCAGTTACCACTTCAAACGGTGTTGTACATCCGGCTGGTGTTCGAACTGCAGCAGTTGTTCGTTGATTCATGTCATCAAGCAAGCCAGCGAACTTTCCTGGTACCATCGGCGCGGAGCGCGTTGAGAAGGCAGCCTCGATGAGGAGAGTCGGAAGCGGCTTCAAAGTCCAGAAAGGATAATTGCATTAGCTTCGAATACCGCTGCCACACTTCGTTCATTCTCCTCACAATAAACACCTGATGAATCGTCGATCAAACAGGAGGAAAGTCGGCTTCTTCGTCGCAGGTTGTTTCTTAGCGATGTTTGATTAGCCGATCCGCCCTAACATCCTCTACATTACACGCAGCAGTGATAATTCTCGGCAACTCCTGGGTTCCGTGACAGATAGCTTCTTGTGGAGAGAAATTATGACAGCGTGTCTCCAAGAATCACGTATCCTTTTGTCTATCCATATCGAGCGGATGATCTTTGTCATCTCACGAATCCCAGACGGAGGAAGATATTTCAGTATTTCTGCGATAGATCCGTCGTCTCCACCAGATTTTCCATTTCTCATCTTTTAGATACAGACCAGAACCTCCGTCTCGGTCGGTGGTTCCTCATTAACCGAATATGTCCGTCTGTGAACATAATTTCCCTAAATTGGAAGGGTTGCTTCGTCGACAGCCACTACATTGACAATGTTGAGGACTGAAGAACATTTTTTAATCTCGCCGTTATACTGCTTTAATGAAGCATAGACTTTCCACCGGTTCTCGTCCTCGCACCCCTGTTCAAATTCTTTCGGTCTTGACGTTCACTCGTTATTGCAGTCTTGTTACAGTTGACGACGCAATTTTCTTCTCAGATGCCTCTCCTGGCTGAAATCACCAGTGTTGCGAGCAACAAATACAGAATTGTACGTCGAAATTCTCTCTGCAGGTGCAATTCAAACTTCTTTTGCGGGATTTGAACCGAAAGTGTTTCCACTGCTGCGCCCTGTATGTACTTTGTGAAGGAATCCGCATAGCAAATCTCCTTTCTGATCGATACTCCAACATGAATAGACACACATTGGGGGGATTCGTTCTGCATTCTTCGTCTTTCAGACATGCCATGTCGATTTTCGGTTGGGAGAAACTCGTTGGTTCCTCTTGTGGAACCGTATGTTAAGGCTGCAAGAAATGGGCGGTGGTCAGTTGAATGTAACCTCCTAAACAGCTATGCATTTTCGGATATCTGACCGAGGAATGTTCCTCGTCAGAACGTAGTCGAGTTGACGTTTGAGAGTCCTCATCTTCCGTTTGCGCTGCTCTTCAGGTGTTAAAACGGTTGACCCCCGCCACATGAGCCGGCTTCGATGATTCCTTTTAAAAGTGGACGCGATGATGAGACCCTTCTGTTCACATAAGTAAGCCAGATGGTTACCATTATCCGACGTGAGCTCCGCTGGATAAAACCATTTTCCTAGCACATAGGATTCTTGTTCAAATTCCATCTTTGCGTTTGCGTCGATTCCGACAATGATCACCTGCTGGTAGGGTATTTTAGACATCAACGCATTGGGTTCACCAAGGAGGCGTCCTTATTGTTGTCCTCGGCGGTTTCCATAGGTGCGTGAACACTTGAGATCCAGAGTTTACGTCCTCTGCGATCACGCGGTCGTACAAGGGTGCACCTAGATGACGTTGAGCCAAATTCCTCCACCAGATTGTCCTATGTGCTGGGAAAATGGTGTGCTAGGAAATTTATAATCGTTACTTACAGCTATCCCTCTACACATAGAGATGGGAACACACGTAAACGGTGTGCCCAGACTGGAAAATAAACTGCGAAAGATTATATATATATATATACGTATATATATATATATGTATATATATATATATATATATATATATATATATATATATATATATATATATATATATATATATATATATATATGACGTATATGTTACATAGGTTATATAGCTCCTGCATTCACAATACACACTCGAGCGCCTGATGGCATATGCTATGCATTGAACACAATATACGAAGAAAATAACAAACCGATTCTTCATGCGTCACAACACAAGTTCCATTATTCTGACAGATGAAATCAGCACACGGGCTAACAGTCCACAACCGAGTCTCCAGCAAGTGTGAAGAATCCGTGCTATCGAGTTCAAGTAGTGGAAAATGTGGATCGGTGGATACTAAGCAAAGAAATTAAGAAGAATTAAGAATCAAAAGAATTGATTACACAGACCATCTTGAATATGCTCCCAATTCTCCACCTCAAGCGCACAACCGCATCCGAGATTACTAGATGAGAATGAATTTTCAGAAAAATGAGGTGGACAACCAACAGGGACTTCGTTCTGTACCCGTATATTTCGCAAACAAGATGGACCATGCTCTTAAAAGCTAACTCATCAGTGAGCTACGTTTTCGATAGAAATTTCACCGTTTAAAGAAAGTTACCAGATTGTAATCGTACAGAAAATGTCCGCGGACTCGTAGACGGAAAAAGAATTTGAGAGTTTTTTGAGGAGATGGTGCATAACAAACTATCAGACTTTAGCACCCACTGAAATTGAGTCCATGTTCCATTCGATAAAGGATGTCCTGTAACGTAGTTGATGGATATAAATTCTTGTTGATGCAAACTTCAAAAGCAGTTCCAACTGAACTCTTCTGCTACAAGTCGCTAGAACTTTTCACTGATGGAATCAGAAATTAAAATAGGTCACTGCATCCGCCGAAGTTATTTCTCAACAAAATCAAAAAAAGGCGACGGCTTCCTACTTGGCTGATCGCAAAAATTACAAACTTTCGCGTATGCATAAAGACGCTACCAAAACCAATAGAAATGTGCTCTCAATTGTCGCAATGCTACATTCCAATGGTATTTTCTAACGCAAACACTCATTAGCTCTGTTACTTTAAGCAGAGATACCTACATTGATTTATCTCGTTTTTATGCTATCTTCTAAGTTCAAAAAATCATTGCTAGGTCCTCACTAGGGATCTCGCAAACGCTGGTTGCGAATCGTTTACATCGTAATATTGTTTTGTTTACTTCTTTGTTTTTGTGCAGTTGCTCACTTCACGGCTCGCTCTCATTTAGAAAAGAGAGCAGCTATTTTGTACTAGACTGGAAAGTGAAAAAGCCCAATGATAAAAATTTTTTTTAAGCGAAACTAAGAGAACACATACTATTCGTTAACGTTTGGTGACCACTTCTAATCTTTTGACATATCTAGTGGTCTACAGTGTTGAAAGTACGCTGGTGTGCAAAACGTAAGGACGAGACAGGTAAAGTAACATAACACATTAACTCGGTGGAAATGGAAACCGGACGCCAGAATGGAGCTGGCCCAGCAACACAAATCAGTTGAAGGGACAGGAAAGACTGTGTGTGTTAATCAGAGAGCTGCTACGATGCACTATGATGGTGTTCTTCATAACAACATAGCCTGTAGAAAACATTTGGATGACTTCATTCGTAAGAATCATCGGGAAACTGGAAGGACGAAGTGTGACGAGGTGCATTGTGTGCATTGTCCAACAGGCAAGAACGGACCCACGTCTGTTGCTTCTATGCGGTGACGCATTGTCACCCATGAAAATGTGACCAGTTCCGTTCAGTTTCAGTTCCGCCAAGTTGTAAAAACGTTATTATTATTATATTTATTATTTATTTCGTCCCTAAGTTTAGCAACACACATCGTACATCCCGTTGCCTTGGTGAGACCTACATCTGCTTAGATTTATCAGAGTCTAATCGAGTCTGTAGAGTGTAGATAATTTCGACACAAGACTGACGTTATGGCTTCATGCTGCTTGTAAGAAATTTTAATACATGATCAGTGTACTTGAGATCGACCAAGGTACATGCTGATGGTGCAACAGCGACATTAGCAGGACACAGTTCAGCTGTTCTTCGCTGATGTCACCGACCTCAAAGTTGAACAAAAACGCTGTTCCCAAAAATCTTTGTATCACTCCTGTTTCCATCTCCGAACGATGAAGTACATCAGCCTGGCGTTTGCGTTGTTTCGTTCGTTTGTTCTGCGAATTGTGTCTTTAATTAAGCGAATGAACGTGGCTGAAATTCCATCGGCGCAGAGCGCATTCAAAAGACAGCCTCGGTGGGTATTTTCCATAACGGTAATTACTTTTCAGCCGCATCCAATGAACTGAAACCCCTATTTTTTCACTCACTCTAGCCAATGTGAAGGGAAAGGCGTTATGGTTTTTTTTTGTTTTTTTTTTCTCACATTTTTGTGCACATCAATTTGATCTTGGCTACAGGAAACAGTCCAAAGTAAGTTGATTAACAACAATACATCGTAAAAAAAAGAAGAAAATCTCTATAAAAACCGGAAAAGATAAACGCTAGGAGAAACTCACTATTTTGCTCAATACCCCCAAAAACTCGTTTTTCTTCGACTATTTTGTTTTTGGAAACCTAACAATATGGTAAAGGGGGTATAGCCGCTCTAAAACTCACTATATACAAAATGAACCTGATTGAGCTGCGAAAGCAGCAGTTTCCGAGGAATAATGATAAATTTCGATGTTTACGGTGTCCTCCTTCAAGTTCATTTCTTTCGCCTTAAGCGATTCCGAATAAGAGCACATTCGATAATTTATCTTAGCAAATTTTCTACCGCATCTCTCCAAACTGTCCTTCTGTTTCTCTTATGACAAAGTAATGATCTTTGAAACAATTACACTCCAAATTAGTGCTAAAATTCGCACTCGAAATTCCCACCAAAAACGAAATTTTGTAAAAATCCCACCAGAAACGAAATTTTGTGAAAGAAATATTATACGGTGCTTAATTTTCCTCATTCTCGTGTATTCCCGATACACTTCACAGATGACAATTTTCCACCCACACTAAGACATTCGCCCAAACTACACACTATCCCACCGTTTTCACATCTCTGCAACATCTTCATATTGTACCTCTTCTCTTGCTTTTTTTTAGGTGTAGGTGAATTTCGTGAACCTTCAAAAAGTGAAGAAGAAGGAGACCAGGGTCCCCATTCCCCTTATCGCATCTATGCATAACAGAAACTTAAACGACGAAGAAAGGAACAAACCCCTGTCTGATACATTCGTAATATCCGAACATTTCCCAAGAGTAATCCCAGAAGAGCTGTCAACCACTGTTAAAAGGTTCACATGAGAAGTAGTTTGCGATCTGCAAAGAAAAGACCTCAGTGAGAGAGTAATTTCCAGCCAAAAAAGAGGGCAAAACTATTAGAAATGGTGTTTTAAGGACATTTTTAACAAGCGATTTGTGTATCAGTAGAATTGAAAGCTTCGTTGATCTCGTGATTCACTATGTCAAAGGAACATCGTCAAATTCCTTACTTTTTTATTTGTACCTGTATTGGTCATGTTGAACAAATACAGGTATAAATGACCGTAAAACTGATTTAAGGACGATAACGGATATGATACCACAAGAGAAAAGGCTCCTTTTAATAGCGCTCTTCTGGAAACCCGACACCAAAGGTACTCGCAAAAAGTTTGAGAAAAGCAAAAACCCAATTGTGCGAGGGAAGAAGAGTCGGATTTGAGCTGAGATGAGAGCCCGCATCCAGGGGTACGCATCAGGAAATACCCAGAGCGGCTATAAGAATACATCATCGGGAGCTGCGCCCATCGACTATTGTGCTGCGCAGCGGTCGACTGCGCCAGCGAACCGCTCCGCGGCGCAAGCAGAATGTCCCGCCCATCTTCTTTCCGCAGCTGAGCTTAGGCAGATTGACCAGCGATCTAAGAACTGCAAAATGCAGTAATCATTGCAGCAATTCGCGTAGATTGTGAACATGAACATGGAATGGTGTGTAGATTTCAAGAGATAGCTTAATTCTTATCGGATTCAAAACTAGAGATGCTTGGACTTATTTGATTTTGAAATCTTACTCGTAATCCACTTATTTTTATAATGGTACGTAACGATCACGTACCTTTGCGTACCAATGTTCCCGCAAGCACATCTTACGGATAGGATGGCGTATGATCGCCAGTCTACGATTGTTTCTAGTTATAGCGATTACTTAAAATAGAAATATACGAAGGGATATATATATATATATATATATATATATATATATACTAGTCTGAACTTCCGGCTAAAGCCGGACTTCAGACTTTCTGTGGTCTTCCCTTCGCTCGCCATCAGTGATAAATGAAAATTAGTAATAGTTGTTTTTCTGCAAAATTAGAACAATGTTTTTCCAACAACGCCCTCTTCTTGCTTTTTTTTAAAATAAATTTAAGCGGAAAACTTCATAGTCTTACTTCTATACGCGTCATTTTTACACTTGAAGAACATTCAAACCTTAGCTTCAAACACTCCTCCGATACCCATATAACGTGGGCGCAATTAAAAAACATTACTCAAAGTACGGGTTTTCCTTCTGATTTCCTTCAACAATTATCAAAGAATGATGTTTGAATTAAAATGACGTGAACAACATCAACGTACCTATAAAGATAACGTTCCACGTCAGATCATATAAACTGTTCGCTACTATCTAAGCAGCCGGTTTCATTTGTGTTTTCACTTTCTGAGAAATTCGTTTCGCACGCACCCACGCACGCACACACATACACACACAAACACACAAACACACACACACAGAGACTAGGTTTGTTATTATATGTCGTGGTCATGGTGGGTGGATATCATTATGCTATATAATAGCGGGCTTAGTCTGTCATGTGTGTGTCACGAAATTCGAAAAATCATACACGCATACAGAGACACGCACTAAGCTCGTTGCTATATATCATGGTCATGATAGGTGGACATCATTATCATTGCTATATAGTAACGGGCTCAGTCTGTCACGTTTGTGTGCATGTATCTGTGTGTGAAACGAAACGAAACAAAATGGGGTTCGATGGGTCTCTCCGGCGTCGGATTTGTGCGCCGCCGCCAGATAGCTATAAAATGGGGCGAGGCGGGTCCCACGGCGTCGGATTGGTGCGGAGTAACATCATGTGCATGCCGCGAAATGTGGATGATATTAGAACTATTTCATAACCGGTGCCACTGCCCGTGTTACATTTCACCTCTACGACTTCTCCGTTTATCTATTTCCTTGCAAGTCTGTCTCATCTTGGTAACATGCTTGCTCCAAAAAGTGGAAACACTAATGCAAACGGCTACTTAACTAGTACATGATCTGACGTAGAACGTTATCAGTACGATGATGTCGTTCACGTCATTTTATGTTAAAACATCATCCTGTATAACTAACTATAACTGGTGGGGGAAATAGGAAAAAAACCATACTCAGATTAATGCTTTCAAACAGTGTCTATATTATGTTGGTATCGAAGGATTGTTGAAGCTTGAATGTTCTTCAAATGTAGAAATGACGCGAATAGAAAGAAAACTATGAAATCTTTCGCCTAAATTTATAAAAACGAGAAGGCGTTAGAAAAGTACAATTCTAATTTTGCAGAAAATGCCACTACTATTAATTTTCATTGATCGGTGATAGCGAGCAGAGACAACACCACAGAAATTCTGGTAATATTATATATATATATATATATATACATATATATATATATATATATATATATATATATATATATATATATATATATATATATATATATATATATATATATATATATGGGGCCGCGTATACGAGTCTGATTGCTACCTGCACGTGGTGGCCCTGCTTTAACTAAACGCAATCAGGCGTTCGAGTGTACGCATTGGGAACGTACGAGCTATACAACCTGCACTGTTATATGGCGAAAGCTTCCCATACATTACAAAAAGGTGCTGTCGTCCAGCACACCGCCAAAGCCCATAACCTGAAAGTTCAACTGCCTGAAGGGAGCATGGAACCTTTGGCAACAACCATTCGTTTCGTCACGCTGAACTGCCGAACACTATCGAGTGAACTCCAACAAGCCGCTCTATCCAGACTTCTGCGATATCTCTGTGTGCCTTTTGCTACACTGCAGGAAACACGCATGAGAGATCGGCCCGTCATCAGCATCGAAAATTACACCATATACTGCGGCGGCGCTGATGAGAACAAAGTAGGTGGCTGCGCGATAGCTGTGAGGAACGATTACAAGAACCTGGTTGAGGAATTTGGCTCAACGTCGTCTAGATGCGCCTTTTTACGACTGCGGGATCGCAGAGGAAGTAAAGTCTGCATCGTAAGTGCTCACGCACCTACTGAAACCGCTGAGGACAACAGTAAGGATGCCTTCTATGATGAAGTCAATGCGTTGATATCTAAAATACTAAGCCAGCAGGTTCATTATCGGGATCGACGCAAATGCGAAGATGGGATTCGAACAGCAATCCGATGTGCTAGGAAAATGGTACCATGCAGACGAGCGCACGTCGGACAACGGTGACCGTCTGGTCGACTTGTGCGAACAGACGAGCCTCATCATCGCTTCCACGCTTAAGAGAAATCATCGACGCCATCAGCTCACGTGGCAGGGGTCAACCCTTTTAATGCCTGAAGAGCAGCGCAAGCGGAAGATGAGGACTCTTAAGCTTCAGCTCGACTACGTTCTGGCAAGGAACATTCTTCAGTCAGATATTCGAAAATCTAGAGCTGTTTGGGACGTCGCGTTCGACTCTGACCACCGTCCAGTTCTTCTCAGCTTCAAGATACGGTTCCAGAAGAGAAACCGAGGAGTTCCTCTTCAACCGAAAATCGACATGGCAGGTCTGAAAGACGATGAATGCAGAAAAAAATTTCGCCAACGTGTGTCTATTCATGTTGGAGTACGGACCAGGAAGAAGCTTAGCGATGCGGAGCGAGCTGAAGCTTAAGAGTCCTCATCTTCCGCTTGCGCTGCTCTTCAGGCGTTAAAAGGGTTGACCTCTGCCACGTGAGCTTCACAAAGTGCATCCAGGACGCTGCAAGGGAAACGCTCCCGGTTCTATTGCCGCGGAAGAAGTTTGTCTTTACATCTGCGGAAACAAAATCCACATACAGTTCTGTATGTGTCGGAAAGGAAAAGCGTCTTAGAAGGAAGCTGCGTCGTCAACTGCAACAAGACCGCGATAACGAGTGGACGTCAAGAGCGATGCAGTTTGAGAAGGCGTGGGAGGACAGGAACCCGCGGAAAGCCTATGCTCTACTAAAACAGTATAGCGGCAAAATGAAAAGATGTTCCCCTGTCCCCAGCACTGCCAATGGGATAGCTGTCGGTGAAGCAATCCTTCGAATTTGGAAGGAACACTTCAAGACCTTGCTGAACCGGCTAGTACCGTCAGCTCCTGAACTCGAACACGTTCATAGACCGACATATGCGGTTAACGAGAAGCCACCGACCGAGTCCGAGGTCCTGGTCTGTATTCAAAAAATGAAGAATGGAAAATCTGGCGGAGACGACGGGATTAGCGCAGAAATGCTAAAATATCTTTCTCCGTCTGGGATTCGTGAGATGACAAAGATCATCCGTTCAATATGGATAGACGAAAGGATACCTGATTCGTGGAGACACGCTATCATAATTCCCCTCCACAAGAAGTTATCCGTCACGGACCCCAGGAATTATCGAGGAATCTCTTTGCTGCGTGTTATGTATAAGGTATTGGAGCGCATTATCCTGGGCCGACTCTCGCGAAGAAACAACGCGCGACGAGGAAGCTAGCTTTCGTCCTGGCCGATCTACGACTGACCAGGTGTTCATCGTCAGGAGAGTGATCGAAATCTTGCAGCGGTATTCGAAGCCAATGCAACTAGCGTTTCACGACTTTCGCCTGCCTTCGACTCTCCTCATCGAGGCCGTCTTCTCAACGCGCTCCGCGCCGATGGAGTACCAGGAAAGTTCGTTCGCTTGCCTGATGACATGAATCAGCGAACAACTGCTGCAGTTCGAACACCAGCCGGATGTACAACACCGTTTGAAGTGGTAACTGGAGTAAGACGAGGGGCGGTGGCAGGACCTTTCTTGTTCAAATTCGCAATCGACGACATTATGCGAAGAACAGTCGACCAGTGTCCTGCCGACATTGTCTTAGCACCATCAGGGTGTCCCTTGACTGACCTCGAGTACGCCAAGGATGTTGCTGTATTCGCCGAAAACAGTGCGAAACTTCAACATGTTGTCAACCTGTATCGAAGCTGGCTGCAGCCTATGGACTACGCCTACGCCCTGATAAATGCAAGCAGATGTGGATCTCTTCGAGACCTCCAACGGGAATCAGGGTGGACGGACAACCGATAGAACTCGTCGATGAGTTCTGCTACCTAGGCTGTACGCTGAAGAACAATGGCAGCTACGAGAGAGATGTTAAGCAAAGATGCGCTAAGGCCACTTCTGCATTTAACTCCTTAACGAAATGCCTGTGGTCGACCCCCATCACCAACGAAGTCAAGCTACGAGTCTACCTATCCGCAATTCGTCCCATCATGATGTACGGATCGGAGACTTGGGCAACACCATCAACGGTTATGGAGAAGCTTTACTGCACGGGACGAAAGCTGCTTAGACGGCTACTTGGCTACTTTTAGGGTATGTCACAATGAAGATCTTTTCGCAGAAATTGTTGGATATATTGGTATCCAATAAAAAATTGTTCCTGGACAACTGCATCATACAGGGGAAATACGTTCCCATTCGTTTTAGGAAGCGTTCAGCGGAGGTGTCGTTTTCTATTTCTACACCCATTATGCTATATTCAGTGTTTTTGAGTGTTTCAAGCGTTAGTCTTTCGATTAAGTGTGACATGAATAACTGTTTACTTCTCGCTATATTTAAACTAGAGTCTTCAGCGAAACTTCTAATTGGTTTTTCCATAGGCTTTTAGAGCCTTATTGTTCAAATAGATAATCTCGACATACTGAGTTTTTTAGTGTTCTCTACGAGCTAGGTTTAATTTTGATGCATTCCCTACCTCTCGGTGTTTAGTAAAAAAGTTCTCTTTCCTGGCTTTTGTATATAGATATAGTTGTGTACTCTTGCATACTGTTTTTTTTTTCAATTCGTTTTGTCTTCCGATGTGATCACATGCAAAATCGCAGTTCCGACTTCTTTAAATCCTCTTCCTTTTTGAAATTTCTTCAACATCGTTGGCTGTATCTTCTGTCATCCTTTATTGCCGCTTATACATGATCATGCGAACCATTGGATGTAGTGGAGAAGCTTGGTTGTCTATTATCTGGTTTACAGATAAGAGACTAAGATCCTAAAGGATTCTTAGGGACAAACGAGAAAATAAACTAGTAGAAAAAGACCTGATAAAATGTAATCCTATTCATGCACTATTATATAATACTAAAGAATAATGAGAATCCAAAAAGAAAAAGAAAAAAGGCCGGGGAATCTTCCGCATACTGTAGAGAGAGTTCCATGCATGCTTTCACAGAGGACGCGTCGCGTCCTCATGTTACAAAATTTTTTAGACTGACTACATGCCGTCTTTAAGCAAACATGAGATTACAAAAAGATGTGCCGAAATCCAAAGAAGACCAAGTATTGCGAAGAATAAAAAGCTTCTGCAGTGTATATTATGGACGGGAAATTATGCCATTTTATGTCAGTAAGATATAGTTGGGTCAAAATGACATTAGGCACGGACAGTTGCACAAGCGGCTGCGCTCGGAGCGGCGCGGTGGAGCGCAGCAGTGGGAATCGGGGTGGGACAATGGCGAACTACAGAGGTCGGTGGCGGTAGCGAGGATCCTTACACAATCTTAACCGCTATGCTCTACCCCACCGCTTCGAGCGCAGCCGCTTGCGCAATTGTCCGTGCCTCATGTCGTTTTGACCCAACTATACTTGGTTATGAATTCCCCATTACTCTTTACCACTGCCTCCCAACTTCCCAACAGATGGTACCGCCTCGCCGAAAGAAAGGGGTTCTCACAGAAGTTCTTGCTGTTTTAAAGGCATCACCCCACGAATATGACGTAATGAGGGTTTCCGATGGTCAAAGACTATACGGGATCGTTGATTGCAGAAACGGGTGGGATCCCGCTCATCTCTTCATAATTGCCGTAAAAAACGGCCCGGAAGATACGACTTCGATCGTTCCGGGGCGCTATTTTCTACGACGAGTTCTACTGGAGCGCGCCAGCCTTGTGCATCTTCCGGGCCGTTTTTACGGCAGTTAGGAAGAGATGGAAAGAATCAGACTCTTTCCCACAATCTACGACGATGGTTAGGGCATAACCCACTCGAAACCCGTACAACCACAGATTCGTGGGGTGATACCTTTAAAGATTTTTGCAGTGTGTGACCTAACATTGCCGCGAAGCATGATGAAACAACGATAATTGCTAGCTCTTTTCTCTTGAATAACTAAGCCGACTCGATAGAAGAGAGCGAAATAGACGTGTCGATCAGCTGTCTGCTTTGTATCTCACAAAACATGTCCCATTGAAGCAGGCCCTCATCAAACGGGAAGTATAATCATTTTTTGGATAAATATCCGGCTTCATGTTAGCCTTTGCCTTTCCTACTGATGCTTTTCAATATTCAGCACTTGTTTCAGCGATAGCATTCTCACAGTACATTGAACACGTTCCGGACTGCAGCAGCATGTTCTAGTCTCGACGGAATGTAAAATGCAGAACCTGTCGAAACCTAGCATCCCAATCTTTAAAGTTTTCTTTGCTATTGAAAAGACATACAAAGCACAACACCTTCGCAGCATGCGTGTAAACCACGTAGAGTATTAGATACCGGAATACTTAGTGTCGTTTTTTGGATCCCCTTTTATAGCGATCTGGTTACCATGAAAAGTTAGTGTTTTTTAAAGTTTTTTTGTGATCACTATTAGTTAAAGGCATCACTCCACGAATTCTTATACGGGATAGTAAATTATGGAGAGGGGAGTGATTCCGTCCATTTCTTCCTAACTGCCGTAAAAAACGGCCCGGAGGATGCGGCGCCGCACAGGGCTAGCGCGCTCCAATCGAACTCCTTGTAGAAAATAATGCACCGGAACGCTCGAACGCATATCTTACGGGCCGTTTTTTTGCGGCAATTAGGAAGAAATGGACGGAATCACCCTTCTCTCCATAATCTACGATCCCGTAATACTCCGCCTGAAATCGGTACCACTCAGATCCGTGGGGTGATGCCTTTAATATGCTGTTTATATTAAAATCATCAGGTTTATATTTCTCCTTCGTATTTTTTTAAAATTTTTACTTAAGATCATGTTTCGGTCCAGTGCACAAATTCGCATGTGCCTACTGTACTACTTCAAAGTCAGGCTAATGGCTACAGAATTCGTCTATTGAATTAATATTGGATTCGGCGAGGGCACCATCACCATTCGGGATGTTCAGCGATGGTTCGAGGTGTTCCGAGAAGGCAACGAGAATGAAGATATGCCTTGGGAGACTGCAATCAAAAAGGAGGCCCTTGTTGAAGTGGTGGAGAGTGGACCGTACCAGACTTGTGCTGAAATGGCAGAACGCTTAGAATGTGATGAATTGCCGGTGCGCAAACGGTCTCAACTCGGCTACAGAAGAAGACACAAGAAAGATCAAGAGGTGCCTCACCTACTTACGCCTGCCAACAAAATGGCACGTTTCAACATCTGGTAAAAAAGACGCAGGAAAAATTGCCCAATTGGGTTGGGAAGTTTTAAGTCACCCATCATATAGTCGGTCCAACTGACTATCATCTTTTTTTGCCCATGTCTAACATTTTAGCAGCCAAGGAAAACCATTCCTCAAACGATGTCAAAGATTACCTGCCTTTCTTCTTTGACTCTGAAAACCCCGAACTGTGTGAGTGTGGGATTCTCTCGCTTGCTGGTAGATGGGAAAGTGTTATTGATTCAATTAGTGGATATATTATT
This sequence comes from Necator americanus, assembly GCF_031761385.1. Classification (NCBI taxonomy): domain Eukaryota; kingdom Metazoa; phylum Nematoda; class Chromadorea; order Rhabditida; family Ancylostomatidae; genus Necator; species Necator americanus. The sequence goes on from NC_087376.1 coordinate 23,018,341, forward strand.
TCCTGGTTAATGAATGCAAAAACTTTCTATTTGAAATTCTTCGTGAAAAAAAACGACACTAAGTGTTCCGGTACCCAATGCTTTCGAATGACATACGAAAACAAACAAGTGGAAGAGGAGAACATTTGAAGAACACCCACAAAGCCCCAATACTTCACTCAATATATTTTGCACGGCATGATTGGATAAATCTTGATGAGATCTCCGGGTCGTCCAAACCTTCTAACAGAAAGGAACAATCAATTAAGCAGCCTTAAATTTCATTGAGGATGAAAGGATTATTTGCAGAGAGAAGTTGCTCAATGTTTCAGCCATGATGGCTTAGAGACTCTTAAAAGAATGTAAAATGACAAAGAAAGATAATTGTTCTTTGGCACATTTCCATTCTCATCAATGGGATTCCATACATCATGAATCGGACAAACAAGCCTTCTCAGAGCATGGGAAAGAACACTTGCCTTTGCTGACACAATACAATACCCCGGCTACAAAAAGTGTTAGCTTATCATTTACTGTCTCAATCGCAGAAACAACTACTTAACATTCATGCAAGGTATCAGGTCTGGACTTCGTCACCACTTTTTTACGTTTTTCTTCTCGTGGTTTTTCCAATTTCTTTCAGGAGTTTGATTTTGTCCTTCCATAGCCAGTAGGTTCTTGTTTTTTGTCTTTTTTCTTAGAACAATAAAACTTAAATGAAGACAAATAGATGAAGTAAGAACATAAAACCAATGAAGACTGAGTATCTGTCAAAGATTAAGACATGTCGTTTGCAATAATGTTGCAATGTTTTTGGTACTGTCAAAAAAGCACCATATTCCGAACAAAATTAAAACTCTAATTTTTCTGTTGGAAAGTCGTGCTGAAAATTCGGATCTATAGAATTTTTAATAAAAAAAAAAGAATGCTCTTGCAACGCACCTGAATAACGACTACTCAGAAAAAAAAAATAAGTAATGATATCAAACACCGATCACCCCATTAACTGCGTCGATAGGAAGGAAGGCGCTAAGATAGTTGGGTACGGCCACTCTGCCGCGTAGGAATCGACCTGGGGGAAAATATCGTTGGAGGGAGGAGGACACTCAGTCGCGCCCTTATTTTCCCAAGCTCTAACTTACTTTTTCTCATAGTAACTTAAGTTTACATGTCATAGATCCTCTAGGACTAATGTTTAGGCCTCAGAGCCCGATTGATTTGATTATTTACTTCGAGAAATAAGGGCGCCACTGAGTGCGGCGCGCAAAATAACCATGCAGCATAAAATCGTTCTTAAGTGATAAGTGGTTTTCTCGTTTAAAAAGCAGTTGAGAAGGCAATAGTTCATCAATCGATAGACCATCACTGGAAATGAATAGCTGAGTCAGTCGAAGCCCTAAAACCTAGGCATCAGTCTTCGGCGATCCACGACATGTAGGTTAAAGCTACTAGGAAAAAAAGGAAGACAGAGCTGTAGCTGCTTTAATTTTATCGAACCTTCCAAACAAGATTATATCATGTATTACTTCCAAAGAAAAAAAAGAACGAAATACAATATAATAAAAACAGAGTGTGGAAAATATTCCATATAAATATAGGTTACCCGCCATACATGCAACAACTCTTATTCACATATTTTTGATTTGTATTCGCAAGCTGGTGGTACTAGAGAGGGCCGTTGGCTTAGCCTTTATGAAGGCTGTTCACATTCGGCTGATTCATTACTTTACAGGATTTCCACAGTTGGGGCAGGCATGCTCCTTCCACAACAATCCACGGTCAGCGAGCCACTCGTAAAATTCCTCTTTGGATTTCGATGCAAGCATGGCCACGTAGTGTCCACAGTTATGTTGCCGAGAGTCAGCAAATTAGCAGCGCAAGTCTTCATGCGAATGAAACAGTTTGGCGACGAGAACAGTTTCTGTGTTGTTGTTTTTTTTTTATTTTGCGGAGCGTACAAGTACAGCGCATCTACGCGAGTACAGGTCGACCGCAGCGCGGCAAAGTGACCCCACCTAGCTACCTTAGCACCGGAAGAAACATCAATAAACGAGACACTTTCTCCACCTGATTGCCACTGGAGCACGACGATCATCATTGATTGATCATCTTTATATATATATATATATATATATATATATATATATATATATATATATATATATATACATGTACATATATATATATGTAGTTGTGCTATACATGTATATACACATACATGTATATATGTGTACATATACATATGTATATATATGTATATGCATATATGCATATATGTACATATATGGTATGTTGACACGCATTCTTCCGTCATTTTCCCTGCCCAATCGTAACACCGCTATTATCCGGCTTACATAAACATCATGCAAGTTGTCATTCAATGCAAACTAACCTTAGGTACTCGTATTCACCAATCCAAGGCAGATTGACGATGTCTACGATCCAAACAATCCGCGCTTGTAGTAGATTAGAAAAGTGAAATGTAGTATCCCCATCTGACTCACATAACAGCAATGGTAGTAACACTGGCAGATGATGTTATCGTTAGTACTGCGTTCATGAGGTAAGAAATGAGAATCTTCAAGGACGTACCGGTAAGCACTCGAATTGACATCTCCTTAGTAGCTTAATGAGGGTGGAGTCAAGCGCAAATTCTCATTCATGAAGAAGTGCCACTCTGCAAAAGCTAATTACGACAAGAGGAAAGGACCGTGTCCTGTCCTAAAAAAAGAAAGTGCATGTGAAAGCGCTGCAACCGAGTTTACAGTCGGGCGCGATGATCCACAGCTACAACATTTATGAGATAGCGCAAACTTTGTGTAGTCGGGCCAAAAGGACATAGAGCACGGTGCGTTAGCAGCTGCGCTCGAAGAGGTGCGGCGGAATAAGTCAGAATCGAGATGGGGCCGTCGCGAACTGCAGCGGTGTACGGTGGTAGTAATGGTCTTCACTCGGTCCTATCCGCTACGCTCCTCCGCACCGCTTCGAGAACAAAGGCACGCAGCTGCAACGCAACCGTGCTTCATGTCGTTTCGACTCTACTATAGCTAGTGGTCAATTAGTGTGATTTCTCGTCGCATTCATTCTACCTTTAACGTAGAAAATCAGCGCTGAGCAGAATTCGATAGATGTGACTGTTGAGAAGTGTTTTATTTTGCTTCACAGCGTCATGTGCGTGGGTTGGTTGTGGCCAGAAGAGAAGTCAACGACGAAGGGGTAATAGCTTAGATACGTAAATGGCTACATATTTTGAATGCATCAGCAGATTCCATTGCAAAGTCTCTCGAAGGCGAACTTAACAGCATGAAGAATTGGTTAATTACTAATTAGTCAAAAATAGCTAAGAATCAGTAACAGAGACTATTTATTTAGCTATATCATTGAATGCTTTGAAGCGAAAGAACAATTTTAGTCATGATCCTTCTTAGTAATTTCAATTAATACAGACAGAACAAACAGAACACAGAACTTGTGAACAGAATACACATTGGGTTCAGAGACGTGTGGCTCATGATGTCCTCCTTGGCTGCCCGCGCGGCTGTGAACTCTGCGGTCAGCCTTTCTCTTTTTTGATACTTTCGATGCAGCATTCTTTGGCGTCCGACACGATTAACCACATACGTCTAGTGTTCTCCCTCCGATCGCGGTGCGACTGCGACCGACTTCACTTGGTCCCGCAAAAGTCTCCCCGAGAATAAGAGAGGTAGCTGATCATAGACGCTCCAAGGGATTCTCGAGCATAGCCCTCAAGCGATCATACTTCATGAAAGCAATTAATGCCACTCGTTCTGAGGTTGGAAAGCTATCGCAACACTGACCCAAGATAGTATGGCACTTGACCTAGTAAACGTAAAATTATTCCAATCAGCTTCTATCTAAGCTTCTGAAGACGACAAAAGTCGAAACATCAGGCTTAATGGTTCCATCTAAAAACCTCATATGGACACTAGTAGAAAACACACGTGATGATTATCAGAATTACTTAATTTAAATGAGGATGTTAAATGAAGGTAATAGAACATCCACTTATCTCAAAACGTCCACATTATCTGTGAATGTCATTTGGAGACATGGACAACCTGCCAAATATTGATAGAACTCAGCCTCGCCAACTACAAAAAGAATCATGTAAGATGCGAGGCGACGTCAAATTTGTATCCGTACAGAAAGCGGGAGAATTCCTCACGTGTAATATGAAGGGGAGATGAAAAGATCGCTTTATATTACGTTTATGAAATCTCTCGCTTGAAAATGGAAATATTTCCGAAATAGAGGAATATTGTATCTATCACTATCGTTGAGAATTGTAGCGTCATTCTGTTAAAGTTGAAAAGCAGTGTTCACGCGTACTACATAATTACTTACTTATGGACTTAATTGGCGGGCTGATCACATCGCCCTCACACCGCCCGCGATTACCCGCATCTTCGCCGGGTGTGCCGTCCTCGAGTATAGCTCTGCCCAACCTTCTCGATCTTCTGCGAAAGCCTGCATGGAATCAATCCATTCGCCGCTTTTCCATATCCCTCAAAGCCGTACGCCTCGCCTGAACTGCCTGCCCGCACTGAGTGTCCTGAGGTTCTCTTTCACCACCTCAGTACAGAACTTGGCCGGGTGGTTGGCCAGGTGGTTGAACTTGGCCAAAACGTTTTTGGCCAGGTGGCTTCGGCGATCTGCTGGTTTCTTTCATATATGATCAAAGAAGCGAAGACAATTTTCTGTAGCCACTTTCGATGGGAGTACAAGATGTTGGTAACTTCCACGTGTCATCCGCCAGCATACCACATCTATTTCCGCGTAAAGCTCTACATTGTGGCATGCCCTGGACCAAAAGTAGCCAAGCAGTCGTCTAAGCACCTTGTTTCTGTGCAATCAAACATCTCCACCACTGTAGACGGTCTGCGCAAGTCTCCGATCTGTACATCATGATTAGGCGAATCGCAGATAAGTAGACTGGCAGCTTGACTTCGTTGGTGATGAGAGTCGACCACAGGCATTTCGTTAAGGAGTTAAATGCAGAAATAGCCTTAGTGCATATTTGCTGGATATCTTTCTTGCCATTGTTCTTCAGCATACAGCCCACGTAGCAGAACTCATCGACGAGTTCGTTCGGTTGTCCGTCCATCCTAATTCCCGTTCGAGGTCTCGAAGAGATCCACATCTGCTTGCATTTATCAGGGCGTAGATGTAAACCATAGGCTGCAGCCAGCTTCGATACAAGGTTGACAATATGTTGAAGCTTCTTAATGCTTTCCGCGAATATAACAACATCGTCCGCGAGATAAGTCAAGGGGCACCCTAATGGTGTCATGACAATGTTGGCAGGACACTGATAGACCTTCATCGCATGATGTCATCGATTGCAAAGTTAAAAAGGAAGAGTCCTGCCACTGCCCCTTGTCGTACTCAAGTTACCACTTCAAACGGTGTTGTACATCCGGCTGGTGTTCGAACTGCAGCAGTTGTTCGTTGATTTCTTTCTTCTCAGATGTCTATCCTGGCTGAAATCACCAGTGTTGCGAGCAACACATACAGAATTGTACGTTGCACTTGTCTCTGCAGGTGCAATTCAAACTTCTTTTGCGGGTTTTGAACCGAAAGTGTTTCCATTGCTGCGACCTGGATGTACTTTTTGAAGGAATCCGCATAGCAAATCTTCTTTCTGATCGATACTCCAACATGAATAGACACACATTGGGGGGATTCGTTCTGCATTCTTCGTCTTTCAGACATGCCATGTCGATTTTCGGTTGGGAGAAACTCGTTGGTTCCTCTTGTGGAACCGTATGTTAAGGCTGCAAGAAATGGGCGGTGGTCAGTTGAATGTAACCTCCTAAACAGCTATGCATTTTCGGATATCTGACCGAGGAATGTTCCTCGTCAGAACGTAGTCGAGTTGACGTTTGAGAGTCCTCATCTTCCGTTTGCGCTGCTCTTCAGGTGTTAAAACGGTTGACCCCCGCCACATGAGCCGGCTTCGATGATTCCTTTTAAAAGTGGACGCGATGATGAGACCCTTCTGTTCACATAAGTAAGCCAGATGGTTACCATTATCCGACGTGAGCTCCGCTGGATAAAACCATTTTCCTAGCACATAGGATTCTTGTTCAAATTCCATCTTTGCGTTTGCGTCGATTCCGACAATGATCACCTGCTGGTAGGGTATTTTAGACATCAACGCATTGGGTTCACCAAGAAGGCATCCTTATTGTTGTCCTCGGCGGTTTCCATAGGTGCGTGGGCACTTGAGATCCAGAGTTTACGTCCTCTGCGATCACGCGGTCGTACAAGGGTGCACCTAGATGACAAGGGGTCGTACAAGGGTGCACCTAGACGTTGAGCCAAATTCCTCCACCACACAGAGATATCCCAGGAGCCTAGACGGGGCGGTTTGTTGGAGTTAACTCGATAGCGTTTGGCAGTTCAGTATGACGAAACGAATGCTTGTTGCCAAAGATTCCAGGGGAACGGTCAAGAGGTGCCCGTATTATGTACCGCCGCGTATCGAAGAGGGTAATGAGCGTCGTTAATTGCACCGCGCATCTCCTGATACCGTCTACGTCTCCCTGACGCACCGCGCACGCCACCCTCCCCACCTATTTCGTCGCGTCTGCTGCTCTTATGGCGAGTTTTTTTTCGCGCGCTTGCAGCTCTTATGACGCGCTTTTAGAATCGAACGAAAAAGAAAGTGTCTGGTATTAGATGTTGTTTGAAACTCTACGTAAAAGAAGGAAAGAATGAAAGAGTTTTTATAACTGAAATGCCATTTGGAAATGCGAGTGAAAATGACATTATCCTGTTTTACTTGTTAGGTGGAAACCACTCATCCATCTCTGGGAACGCAAGAGATGTTTCAAAGAATGTCCCGCTGATCGGTGTAATGCTACATTTTTTAAAAACTTTTTTTTTTTCGCTTTCTAGGAATTTCCTTTTGCTTATCTAGCTGGGTAAAACTGGCATCCAACAACTAACGAGGCGCGAATAGTGCCTGGCAGACATACATTGTATCTAAAGGTATATCTCGAAGATACAAGGGTCCCTCTCCACCACTAATACATCTAGCCTGTCATATTGATTTTATGTAGAGAAGAGACGGAAATGAAGCGAAAAAATGCTGTTGGAAGAGGTTTGAAGAACTACACAAAGTTCTATTGTGTAAAACGAGCAAGTATCGGAATATTTGATGTGAACTCTATATAAACATTATATCTATGTAAAATTATGGAAAGGTAAAATGTAAGAAGGTGTTTAAAAAATGCATACAAAGTAATGAGCGCATAGCGTTGCTGTACGCATAGCTGCTGCAGTTGAAGGTTGAACACGAACTCGTTGAATGGCATCGTGACAAACACATACTTATGCATTGTGAGTTTATATAGAAGAGTTAGGGCATGAGATGTGTGAAAATATATGTATGTTATTCCTCTCCCTGCAGCATCTTTTTAAGATAATTTTTACTTACGTGAAGTTACATAGGATGGAAGGATCTACTTCATCTTTTTTATTTTCAATAATATGCGCTGAGGCGATATGATCTCTTGCACAGGAGGTTTTTGATTTTGAATCAAGGCTCGTCGCGGAGACCGTTTTCAAACCTTGCACTCACAAAGCGAGAAGAGTATTAATAAGAACAGACCTAGTGCTATCCTCGAAAATGAATGGCGCATCAAGTTCCACGTGACTGCTCTACAGGAGACAAAGCACAAAGAAAAGATACTTGAAAGCAGCATACCACGAATCTGAGGTGGTGCGGATTTCAGGTGGAGTATTCGTATACGGAATAGTAGATTACGGAGGGGTGTGGTTCCGTCCATTTCTCCCTGATTGCCGTAAAAAACGGCTCGGAAGATGCGACGTCGCACAAGGCTAGCGCGCTCCAATCGAACTCCTTGTACAAAAAAAAAGAGCGCCAGAACGCTCGAAGCCGTATCTTCCGGGCCGTTTTCTATGGCAAATAGGAAGAAATGGACGGAACCACCCTCCTCTTCATAATCTACGACCCCATATACGCATACTCCACCGGAAATCCGTATCACTCCAGATTCGTGGGGTGATGCCTTTGAATGACGACACAATAGCTCGTCTCTGGCGGAGAAAAGGTTCCGCCAAAAGTGTAAGGAGCATTGGCTTTGTTGTACTTCCTCTGTCGTATATCTCGTCGATCCTCACAAAATGCTGTCACCTCATCCACCCATCTTCCGTATCCGCTCTTTGCGAGCTGAACAATCCAAGATTCTCGATGGAGAGTGATGTAAACATGGGTTGCAGCAACCGTTAATTTTATTTGTCGTAATGAATTGTGAATTGTTGAAGATCGAAACATCATTTCAAAGATCGCTCGTTTAAGTTTTCAAGTGAACTGAAAATGAATTTGTTGGCAGAGGTAAAATCGAAGTCATTAAAAAACATAAGCATGCTTATTCATCTCACATGCATTTCAGCACCCCACGTAAAATGTGTTATAGTGCACAGAACCTACAAAAATGATCAATTCATGGGGAAATGATGTAAATTATTTATTGAAATATCTTTTGTGGATCACCAGTTTGTTGACCTATACGACTGGGATTCAGAACAGTTTTTCTTTTTATATTTTAAACCCACTACATGGATTTGAACTTTTAGGCTTTTGGTTTAATAGTAATAACAATAATAATGATTTCAGGTACATAATTTAAGGCTTTTAGCACGGATATACACACTACGCAACTAGTACTGAAAGAAAAAATGTCCGCTCTTGTATTACTTCAGTGCAAGTCCTAAAGAATACAGAGTTCATAAGAAGGGACTAATTCTTATCTAGAGATATTGAGAAAGAATTTATGCAAACCTTACGGACTTAATTCGGGTAAAAAATCAACGGTGCTGATTATGTTAGTGTTGGTGCAACAGGATCTACAACAACGAGGAGTCACAGCAATCATCAAGGAGCCAATGCGTCCAAGCAATTCAACGCAATTCAGCGCACACCAGCACCAAAAGACTCAGTAAAAGTAGTAAATGGTGATCTGAGGCGTGATCGTCTATAAAGACGCAAGGGATTGGCTTCCGCACATATAGGCGAAGAAGTAGAGCACTCACCAGAAGCAATGGAAGAGAACGAGAACCGCAGTTTGAGGGGATGAGGAAGCCGTTCACGGACAATACTGGTCCTGTTAAGAGAAAATGAAAAAATGAGAGGGTGCGCGACGACTAGGCAAGCGAGGAGGCGAAGGGTCAAATCACGCCGCGCAGTGAAATGTATTATGTACGGAGGAGTGGTAAGGGGTACTATAGAAAATGCGCCGTGGTTTGCATCTATGCTGTACACTACGAAAGGTGATGATCGCTCCTATGTACACATGTATTTGAATTCATGAAAACACGCCATTTTTCAGTTTACTGAGCGCGGGAGGACATTAATATCGAAGACTTGTATTGCGCGACAGGTATCGAAGGTTTTTTGAATTGAACGACTCCGATCACCAACCGGCTCCACTCACAGAAATCTCCGATATGGGGTTTAAAGTGTCGCATGCCGGGCATGCCATAGTCCTCTCATAGTGATAATATGTTTATCTTGCTGCTTGGTAGTGAATGAGATGCGTATCATCTATGTGCGCGAGCTAGTCCTGTGTACTCTCGATGGAACACTAGTTTTTGTTGAGGCTACCTTGTTCTATCCATACTTTGATGAGAAAAAAAGCGCGATAATGTCTATTCGTGCGACATATTCATAGTGCAGAAATGGGAGATGCACTTATAACTTCCCGTAAAATTCCCTGTTACCCAAATTTTCGAACACATCCGGAGAACAATCTTTTCTCGAATGTTCGGCTTTTCGAACAATCAAATCGAACGAATCATTTGAATGGCAATCTAGTATCAACATATTCTGATAGTCGAAACAAAGATTGTAAGCTTTGCACACGACAATATTTAGGAATCATGGAAAAAAGTACTGTCATGAGGCAAACATTGCAGAGAAGTGAACCTTTGATTTCCTCAGAACAATCATGGGAAAATAGGAAATTAATGGGAAATCCGAAACAACTACTGTTGTGGAAATTGAAGTTTAAACAATTTCGTCATCATTTCGGAATGCATCCGTGCCTACTGAAATGGTCGAAAAACAGTTCCTCAGATGCGGTCTTTGGCAGTAACTGCAGTAATTCAGAACTTTTGGAAGCGTAAGGCATCAGGAAAAAAATGACAAGGTGAGGACAAGTCACTTACGCATGGGTTGTATAGCTTTTTCAAAACGACATGAAGCTCGGTGCAGTAACCTAGGCGGCTGCGGTCTAAGCCGTAAGAAGAGCGTAATGGTTACGATTGGCAAGGAACCTGTGCTAACTCGCGCTGGTCCGAACTCAATCCTTACCGCTATCTCCACCGCGCCGCTTCGAGCGCAGCCGCCTAAGCAACTGCCCTGACTTCATGTCGTTTTGAACCGACTGTATTATCATTATTTTGGAGTGAAAGAAAAATTGTTAAGGTGAAATTGTATCATACTATGATACAGATAGCTAATTTGTTTGTCCGCCTGTCCGTCCTTCTGTCTGTCTGCCTGTCCTTTTATTTGCCAATCTGTCTATCGACCCGTTCTCCTCTCCTACTGTATTTTGTGCCATGGTGGCGGGTACTTCGACTGTGCCAGTACTGTAATAGCGCTGTTCTGACCTGAACTCAGAGTGCGAAAAAGGTCATGGAGCACAACAGGCGCAGACGTACGGCCCGCAAAATGAAGGAAAAAAAAGAACGCAGAAAGTGTTCTCGTCGTTAAAGGCAGCATACCACGGATCTAAGGTGGTGCGGTTTTCAGGTGGAGTATCCGTATACGGGGCCGTGGATTATGGAGACGTTCCGTAGTTCCGCTTATCTCTCCCTGCATCACTGCAAACAGCCGCCTCCAGAATGCCGTTTTCTAGAACGCCATCTATTGCAAGGCTCCACCCTTTGCGCCGCCTACGCCCTGCGATTCGTGGAAAACCAATTCGGACTGCCCCAATAGGCAGTAAGGGACGCTACGTGTGCAAGGGTGGCGCGCTGCAATAGAAGGCATCGTACAAAACAGCATTCAGGGGCCGACTGCTTGCAGTGGTTCAGGGGGAGATGAGCGGAATTACCCTAGTCTCCATAATATACGACCGTGTATACGGATATTCCACCAGAAATCCGTACCACCTCAGATTCGTGGTATGCTGCCTTTAAACCGTTTCATTCGCATGATGGCTTGTGCTGCTAATTTGCTGAGCCTATCATCGACCCCGATGATAGATAAGGGGCGTGGTATAAGGTACCGTTGGCCGTTATGGTTATTTGGCTCCAATCACGATTTGTACCGTCCAAGAGTGCGGCAGACAACGCTCTGCCCACTCCTTTCATTGAATCCTATTTGCTCACACTCACTTTATTCACTTAATAAACATTCCACTGAACCACCGCTTTGGTTGATAAAATACCCTAAGTCTCAAGTCACCCACTATCACAGTTTGGTGCATCGGCTAAAACAAACCGCGTCAAAGAGTAACATCTTTGAGGCCAGGAGAAGAGACTCGCTCATTAATAAAGAGCATAAAGGTCCAACCAAAGACCTAGAATCAATTGATTCATCCCGTTTATGGGAACGCTCCCGTACAAAGTACTTGGAGCTAAATCTCTGAAATAAATCAGAGTGACTCACATCAATTGTGAGTAATCTCGCTCCCGTACACAGTACTTGGAGCTTTATCTCTGGCTAATCATAGCAGAGTTAATTTTGGAAAGAACTTGCCAAAAAAAATGGCGCTTCATTTCCATAAAATACCAATTGTGTTGAGCGCATCAACACTCAAAAATTTAGTCTCCAGATATAAGGAGTACACAACAAAGGCTGACTATCCTACTGTAGACGAAGAGAGCTACGAAGAATGTAGGTCAGCAATTACCCTCTTAAAGAGCGGTATCAGGCAGATTAGAGAAGGCAGAGAAAATCTGCAAAAATTGTACAATGAAATAAGGGACGAGTACAAAAATTGCAAAAACAAATCTGAGAAAAAAGATTTAATGCTCGAAATGGAGCAAATTGAAGATGAATCTCAATTGCAAATAGCTACAGCAGTGGCGAACGACCTCATATTCATGTTAACTGCACGATTCGACGAAAACAGTTGCATTTTGGACCGAATGAGTGCAAAACTCGGGTACACCACTCGCTGTACAAGGGGTGAAAACCAAAATTCAGATGAGGTAGGAACCCAAAACACACAAAATGATTATGGAGAACAAAATAGCAACCATAATGAGAGTGAACCGAGCACTTCACAATCAGGGTTGCCAGATTCAATCGACTCGGTACAGAATCAAACAGAACAGTTCCGTTATCGATCGATAAAACCTCCTCAGGCATCCCTACCGAAATTTCACGGAGATGCTGAAGATTTCGCCGAATACTGGGCGATTTTCGAGACACTAGTTCACAAAAGCAAAGAGCTAGATGTCATAGAAAAAATACTACTACTCAAGGAAAGCTTGAGAGGAAGAGCTCAGATTGCCATAAAAGATATAAAACTGATTCCAGAAAACTACGACTGGATCATAAAAACATTGCAAGAAACATACTGCAATTAAACCACAAATAGGTCTCAAATAGTCCAGAAACTGGTCAATATGAGACCAGCAAACAACTCCGCAGATAGCTGTTCATCTGTTTTCGATCAAATTCAAGTTTTGGTCAATCAAATGATATCGGCAGAATATGATGTGCGAAATACCTGTGACCCCATATGGTGCGAAACCATAATAGCGAAATTCCCACAGGACATCATAAAGCCTGCTCTGATACCTGGCAAGCACTTGAGCAACAAACAATCGAGGACCTTCTGGCGCAGATAAAGAAAGAAGTTGCCGCAAAAGGTTATATCGAAAATAGATAGGGTCGCTCAATAAACAAAAAAGTGAGTACTTCAAAAGAGAAGTATACCAGCCAGCGACCTCTAGCCAGTGAATGGTGCTTATTTTGCCACAAGGGTAATCATCCACCAATGTTGTGCAGAACGGTGACTGACCCCAACAGTCGGCGCAAAATAATAAAAGATCATAACAGATGCTGGAAATGCTGTTCACCTAACCACACCAGTTTTGATTGTCAGAAAGCAGACTGCTTCCAATGCGGACAAAAGCACCATCCTAGTTTATGCTTTAATAAAGAAACAAAGCAACAGAAAAATCAGGTGCCAGTATGGAATTCAAGTCAAAGGAACATAAGTGGTCAAAATAACCAAAGACCATTATACGCACCGAATCGCGACCGGAAAAATCCGGCAAATCATAACGACGGAAGAAAGGTGACATCGAATAATACTCATGCAGGTGCTGAGATATTATCTTCAGATAGAGAATCAATAAATAACGCATCCCAGTTAGTTCTTATGACGAGTGAAGGGAACATTTGGAATTGCAATAAGAAAGAATTTGAGAAAGTGCTCTTTTCTTTGATTCTGGAGCACAGAAAACGGTGATCGAAGAACCACTAGCCGAATGTTTTGGCCTACCTCGAGAAACAACTGAAATCTGTTCAATGTCCGGAATAGGCGGACATATTGAGAGCTTCAAAAGTCATATAGTACATATGAGAATTGGTACGGCCTACGGTGAAGTGATTGACATGAGAATTCAGACTAAACCCGTGATCACAAACGGATTTCCAAGTGTAAACCTAAGCGCAGTCGACATCGAATTTCTCAAAGAAAACAACATTTGCCTGGCAAACACGAAGCTTAGAGGAGAACACCAAACCCCACATATTTTAGTGGGACTAGACTACTATCATGACCTAGTAACTGGTCCTTCTCACATGGTAAAGACTCCCAGTGGTCTACATATCGCGAAAACCGTATTTGGACCTGCAATTTACGGAAAAGGAGCTGTTGGTGCAAAGAGCAAAGAAGATAATCTATGCTACGGACTCACTGCTGTACATGAGAACAGCGAACAAGAGATTTTGAAAAAAATGTTCGAACTCGAAGGTCTTAGTATATAAGCACAAGAATGTCAAAAAGACGACATGATCCACAAATACCTTGACGAATATTCAAAGAGAATTTCGTTCGAACAAGGACGCATAATTGCTCCATTTCCTTTGAAAGAAAACATTTCTGAACTTGAGAATAACTACGCTGTAGCTATTCGCCGCCTGGAGTCATTGCAAAAGATGCTCCAGCAAAACCATTTACAACGTGAATGGTACAACAAAACCCTCAAAAATTACGAGGAAGCCGAAGTTATCGGGCATTTCGAAAACGCTGAAGCTAGCGCTGTAGGAGTCTACTACATGCCGCATTCAGCCGTTTGGAAAGCAAACAAGAAAACGCCTATGAGAATAGTTTTTGATGCTTCCTTAAACGAAAGGGAAAGCTATCGTTAAATGACGTGATCCACAAAGGACAGTCATTCATTAACAAAATTCACGACATTTTGTTAGCATCAAGATGCAACAAAATCATTCTGATTTGCGACATTGAAGCCGCTTTCACTCAAATTCACTTAGTCTCTTCAAATAGAGACTTGTGCAGATTTTTGTGGCTGAAAAACATTAACCTTCCACCAACCAGGGATAATCTGGTACAATTCAGGTTCAAAAGACTCCCTTTCGGAGTAACAGCATCTCCAAACATTCTCAATATGTGCTTGACGGCATTCTTGAACAGCCAAAACACGGATCTTGCCGCTGAAATTGGCAAGAACCTATACGTTGATAATATCATGATGACTGCCGACACTGCAGAGGAAGCTCTACAAAAGTATCGAGACTCCAAGATACTATTCGCGAAAATCGGTATGAATTTGAGGGAATACATATCAAATTCGAATGAGGTTAACTCTCAAATACCAATTCGTGATAGACTGGAAAATGGCCCTCTAAAATTTCTGGATGTCAACTACAATACAATCCTAGATAATTTCAAAGTTATGACACATTTCCGACCAGTCAGTCAAATAACAAAAAAGGAGATCGTGGGTCAAATAAACTCGGTTTATGAACCTATCGGACTCGCTGCACCTCTACTAGTCAGACTTAAAGCGATGATGAGAGAAGTGTTTGAACACAAAAATCTAGAATGGACGGACGTCCTTGATCCACCCATATGTGAACGATGGAACAAACTTTGCGAAAACGTCAATAACGCAGTAATCTCTGTCCCCAGATCCATCTCTCAAAAAGGTAGCAAAATGCGCCTGTGGGTATTCGCCGACGCTAGCAATGTGGCGATAGCAACATGCACATATCTTCAATGTACTTTTACTGGCACTGTCTCTACGTTAATTAGTGGAAAAACAAAACTTTCACCAAAAAGGTGCCGGCAAACTATTCCAAGACTAGAACTAGTTGGTATTCTCATGGCAATACGCCTTGGCAGACCAGTAATATCCAATATGTATGGACATATCGGACAAATTTCTATCGTCTCAGATAGCGAAATAGCTTTGTGGTGGTTGAAATCACCAAAAAAAACTACCCATATTCGTTGCAAATCAACGCGAAAGAATAAACAACCTGCGAGACCAACTCAAAACAGAGGGCATTCCCTCAGGTTTCTTCCATGTTGATACTTCACACAACCCAGCTGATGCGGGTACTCGTAGTCTTACAACTCAAGAAATCAATAATCATGACTGGGTGAGAGGACCACGCTGGTTAGAACAAAGTTTAGGCACATGGCCGTTAAGGTCCATCGATACAATCACAGAAGAGGCCAACACAAAAGAAGAGTGTGCGATTTCCATAAACGTAATTGCTGAAGTTCAAAAAAAGACTCGGAATGATCTTATGGATTTGACGCGATTTTCCACACTCAAAAAAGCATTGCGAACGATGGCAACAGTTGGGAAAGTTCTCAAGCAGTGGTCATTATCTACGGAAAAAGGTAGATCTACTGTTATAAGCCCCAAAAAGGTTCATGATTTTGATTCTGGTAACGAAATAACTTCATCAGATATGGTACTCGCCGAGGAAATTCTGATAGCCACCGAACAAAGTCATTATACACTTGAAGATCTTACGAAACAATTTCCTGACAAGAAAGTAATCCAAGAGCAGAGAGGGATAATTCGTCATGAATCACGCTTACAAAATGCGTATCTTCCTTTGGATACAAAATCACCTATCTTTATCCCCAAAGAATCCGAACTGGTTCAACTAATCCTGCTCAAGGTTCGCAAAGAAAACGCACACTGTGAAGAAGATCATACCTTAACTATTGTACGCCAAAGATTCTGGATTCCGCGCCTTGCCTGTGCCTTCAAAAAGTATTTGAGCAAATGCACAACATGCAAAAAGTACCAAGGACTCCCCCTTGGGGCTCCAATAATGCCACCACTTCTGAGAGATCGAGTCCTGGTCTCAAAACTGTTCCAAAACACTGGGTGTGACTTCTTGAGGCCATTCACTTCGAAAACCGAAGAAAAAATGTAGGTCTGCTTATACACGTGCCTAACGACAAGAGCAGTACACCTCGAAGCTGTTGAAAATTTATCAACCGGAGCATTCTTGGAAAGCTTTATACGCTTTGTGTCACGTAGAGGTGTGTCAAAGATCATGCGCAGTGATTGTGGCTCATACTTTAAAAATGGTGAGCACATCATAGAAGCAATATTCAAAAAAGATGACAATAAAGGTGTGGTAAGAATAATGCCACTAGGCCAGCCTTTCGAACTTTGTTTCAACAATGAATGCAAGGTTTTCTCAGATCACAAGAATCTGAGTTTTCCTCTTCCAATTTCTCCAACCAATGACAAGGTTGAGGTCCGTTTGCGTAGTTTACAGTAATACAACAGCACTCAGAAGCAATCAATAACGTGCGAGAGACCTGAGTTTTGTGACCATCATTATCTCCTCACAAAAAGTCTCATAAGGAATTCATACTGTGCCCAGCTGGCGCCATAACTACTGTGGCAGTGATGGTCTACTTGATAACGATGATGTCAATCATCCTTATTTGTGCTACATCCAAGCTAGCCAGAAAAACCAAACGTGCGATGGTTAGTAGGCGAGAGTGTAGTCAACCAACTTGTTCAGCTATTCCAGCGAATACTTTCGAACTAGCTCCTCTTCCTGGTTCATCAGCAGTTATAATTTGTGCCGTAATTTGCGCAGTAATTACAAGTGCACAGGGATGCCAGCATGGTCACATGCGACACAACGCAGATCTAATCTGCAATGGAAAAACTCGGTGCCATTACGAATACAACAGAGAGTTGTACTTCAACAAGCTACAGTCAGAGCTATGCATTGAAATTTTCCACGGAAATAGGACAGTGGGCACAGCCAGATTTGTCAAAAAACCAGTGGAATTCAAATGTGCCAAAGCCACTGAGAGCTTTACAAGAATGACAAGACATATATCTATCATATAAAGCGATGTGCTCAAGCTGGCTCTTGTACTACACAAATGTGCGAGACCAACAGTGCGAACGAGACAATCCCAGAGTTGAAATCGGCAGCAAAATATCCAGGATACTCTGGATGTTTCAGTAGCTGCGGGGGACTGCTGTGTGGGTGCTTCATGCCACAACCAGCTTGCACCTTTTATAGAGTTGCACAAATACCTATAACCAAACGGGTGTACGAAGTGACTAGATGTCCTCACTGGAGTCCCGAAATTAAGTTGGAAATAGAAGTGAACCTTTTCAACAAGACACGATTATTCACCCAATCGTTTTCCCCGTATGCGCCGGTAAAAACGGACGTATTTAACATCACTGTGATCTCAATTCAGAAACCCGCAAGTACCATCGCAAACAAACGATTTGCGATATCGAAAGGCGCTTCATTTGCCCTTCCGGAACACTTTCTTGTAGCAGCGGAGTGTACTTCCTACAGGGAAGCTCAAGCTCAATTTCATAAGTGCATAAACAGGATCAGGTGCGAATGCAGCAACTCAGTAAACAACTGCCTGTGCCCAGAAGGCTCAATTAGTACACTTCGAAATAACAGCGATACAAATCTACCTCTAGAAACGCCTTTTGGAACACTGAAGGTAGTATCGGACGAAATCATAGCTGTTTCAAACGAAGAAGAAGTGGTCATAAAGCTAGAGTCAAAAATTCTCCAAGATTCAGCTGAATTCCAGGAGAATCACGACTGCATTGTTAGAGCTACAAATGTTACCGGGTGCTACACTTGTCCAACAGGTGCGGAACTAACGTTAACCTGCGAGTCTCCGAAACAAATGTTGGTCACAGCCTTATGCGAAGCCCAGCAGTTCACCCTCAGCTGTGGAGCAAACAAAAGTAAGCAGGTACGGCTAAGTTATGAGAAGTCTGTCGTGAGGGAAGAATGTGTACTCCAGTGTGGTAGCAAGCACAACAAAATCGTGCTAACAGGTAACCTGTACTACCACATACATACGCAAAACTCCTCAATCTTCGACCACCAGTCTCACACAGTTAGATTGAGTCACCAGTGGTTCGCGGACATAAGTATGCCGGACGTGAGTCCCCTACTCGAAACTTTCACAAACCACTGGAAGCTGACTGTGGCCGCAACTATCTTTACACTAATGCTTGCTGCCCTAACCTACATCGCAGGACCTATCGCTCTAATTTACGTAGCAAAATGCTTGTTCCACATTCTCAAAACACTGCTCGTGACGACATGGAGTTGCTTGCAGCGGAACCAGCCTGAGCGCACTGGTCAACAACCGATTCAACGGTCAGCTGATACCATGCAGCCACAAGCAAGCAGAAATCAGTTGGCTTACCGATCAAGCGGCTGCCATTGTTGCCGCGTTGGCTCGGATCCTCTCGAGTTGCCCGCTTGTGGGCTACCAGCCGAAGAGAATACCAGAGCGGCTTAGACCGCAAAGCAGAAGTAATCCAGAGATCAAAAGATCAAAAGTGCCGCAAAGGTGCGAGCTTTGTATTTCACAGTGCCGTACACGATACGGGTTTGATCTCGTGTTTCAATACGAGAAAATGTATAAAGTTAATATCTGTTCATTATCCATTGTATGTACATGTTATCAATTATGTTCACACACGTATGCACAAAAGCATATTAACCAAGTCGGCTCGCTCGAAGATATCATCGTCTTGGACAAAGTACTCCAATTACAACGATGTACCTTCTCGGGTGCCCGCAGTCAATTACAACTTGTTATTACGCACTCAAAAGCACTTTGGCGCACCATCAAGAGCAGTAAAACTTACATCTAGGCTATTCGTTGAGGGCGGGTTCAAGATACAGACTATCTGAACACGTATAAACATTGGTGAAAAAGCATCAAAGAAACACAATATCATGTCTTCTTCCGCTGATGCTATGCTCTCCGCCCTGGACGATCTGGACAGATGCGACATCGCCACACTACTACATCATCTGCTCCCTCGCCTCGACAATCTCGAAAAGGCCTGCCAAACACTTCTGGAAAGGACCGCTCCGAAGTCCAGCTGCCTATTTTGCACTGTGGACGAGAATCGTGACAATCACCATTTCGGGAGATGTCCACGGTTCCCGGATCCAATCTCCAAAACAGCACAGGCCACAAAGCTAAACCTGTGCCTCCTCTGCCTAAAAACGGCACACGAGGACGTATGTAGAGTGAAGTGTGGAAGTTGTGGTCTTGGCCACAATTTCTTGCTTTGCTCCTCCAAAAGACCGCAGCCTCCCACGAAGCGACCATACAAGAAGTAACTACCATCTCAACGCCGTCATCGTCAACAAGCCACAAGCCGTCATCAATTCACCTGCACCAAGCCGAACTCATGCCATTATCAACAACGTCAGCCACGCCTCTCCACAAACTCCGCAACAGTCGAGCCGCACGAAGGAAAAGACCTGTCGAACTAGAATTTGTATTGTCGTAATTTGTTTTGTTCTGTTGTGGACCGCGGCAGTATCATCGACCCCGATGATAGATAAGGGGCGTGGTATAAGGTACCGTTGGCCGTTATGGTTATTTGGCTCCAATCACGATTTGTACCGTCCAAGAGTGCGGCAGACAACGCTCTGCCCACTCCTTTCATTGAATCCTATTTGCTCACACTCACTTTATTCACTTAATAAACATTCCACTGAACCACCGCTTTGGTCTGTTCAATTAGGGTGATAAAATACCCTAAGTCTCAAGTCACCCACTATCACAGAGTCTTGGTGGCCTAACGCTGGATATTACGAGGCCAAGCTTGCATCGAAGTCCAAGGGGGATTTTACGAATGACTCGCCCATCGTGGATTGCTATGGAAGGAGTCGAGGAGTCAGTCTAGGTATCGCCACGATGACACAAAATACAGTAGGAGAGCAGTTTGATTCTGTCGCGTCAGAGTACACCCCCAACCACATTCTACCCCTTTCTGTAACGCATAGAGTTGGACGGAACCCAGGGCTTCTGGATAATCGACTCAGTTGATGACGAATATACTTGGTCCGTAAAGGATATTTTTATAACCCTTAGGTCTGATTTAGCATTTTGGGTCTGATTTTGTGAGTTTAATTAATTTTGTAAGTTGTAATTAGTTTTAGTTTCGTTGTAATTTCACCACTCAGGATTCGCGAAAGATGATCGAAACTTATCTACGGAGGTACAGTAGGGTCAATACTACATGAAACATGAGTGTAGTCGCACGAGCGATCGCGGCTGGAGCAGCGCGACTTTTAGCCGGTCGCAGCGCCCCGCGAACAGCGTTTTCTGGCAATTTGCCAAGTGACGTGACGTGACGTCATCCGGATCGATATAGGCCGCACTTTTTTGTTCGTCACTGTACTTTTTGCGTTTTTTCTAATCTTTTTGTTTTTTTTGTTTCTTTTGTTATGTATTTTTGTTATGTTATACGTATATTATTGTTTTGTGTTGTGTGTGTGTGTGTGTGTCCTGTTTGTGTGTCCTGCTACTGCAACTTTGTTTTATAGGAAGTTGCAACACTTTTTGTTTTATTGTTTCATTTGTTTTATCTCGGCACCGCGTTTTTCTCCGTCCAAAAGTTTCTCTTAACTATCTGTTGTTTACTATCTTCTTTGTTCCGCCCTATTTCAAGTTTGTGTTTATATGTTTATGTTAGTACGTTTCCAATTTAAGGTACAGCTCTACAATTCGCGTATTTTACTTCGCAATATGGACAATGAAGAAAATGTGGGTTTTTTTTTTTCGCTTTTATGAACAACTTTAATGCTATCTTTGGAAATTGCATTTTATAAGTTTTTTATTTCAAGAACCCTTCTCAACGGTTTACCGTCTCATAATGGCGTGGAGGTGACTCTGGGCGTCGAACTGCGATGCACAGCGGAGATTTGTCCTGCGACAGGGTCTCCCAAGCTGACAAGGAGTTCGACACATCCGACATTCCGACTTTCCGGAATCGTAAGCCTAGCTAAGAGTAAACCACTGCTAAGATTCACCACCGTCTTGGCAAAATGTCGCAAGGTGGCTCCGTGATCCATATAGGTTGGGCGACGACCTGTGGTGAAAGCTAAGCTCGCCGTGGCATGGCTGCTTAGTTTGGGGAAAAGTCTTTTTGCCACTCCAGCGAATACACTGCCTCAGTACCCTGCACACTGGGCCCTGGCGTCTCATACGTCGGACGGTATGGCGACCGGTGAGAGGCGATTTAATCTCAGGTTGCTCAGGACGTCATTGATTCTGGAACAAGTCTGTGGACACACGACGACTCGTCATGGAGACTGTCTCAGACTGTGTACTTACAACACGAGAACAGTGTCCACAGACGCTGACCTGCATGCCCTTCTCGGAGCTGCAGAGCGTATCAAATTTCACGTGATTGCTCTGCAGGAGACCAAGTGCAGAAGGAGCGACGTACGACAGATGAATGACAGTACACTTTTCATTCGTGGAGGGAAGGTTCCGTAGCGAAATGTAGGCGGTGTTGGTTTTGTTGTGCTCCCATCTGTTGTCCATCTTGTCGATTCTCACGAGATCCTGTCACCTCGTCTGGCTATTCTTCGCTTCCGCCCTCTGCGCCAAAAACACATCAGTATCATCAACTGCTACTCACCAACAACAGCAGATGATGAATCCGAATTGGATGCGTTTTACGAGGAGCTGGAGGAAGTAATCCGCAACGAGAAGTCCTACAAATTCGTTGTCGGGGACTTCAACACAAAACTAGGAAAGGGTACAGAAGAGGAATACAGGATAGGAAGACTTGGACTAGAGGACAGAAATGAAAATGACAATGGTCTCGCCGAGTTGTTGTCCGCTTCATGATAAGGATCATTGTCGGTGGACATGGGAATCGCCCAATGACGCGACTCGTGCGGAGATCGACCACATACTCACCAACCGGGGGTTAACGCGATATCGGGGTTTGAACTCGAATGGGTAGCTCGCCCTTGACTAGCACTTGCTAGCGCCACGCGGGTGTTACCTCAAACTTGGGTAATTAAACCTTTATATTTTTTCCATATATTAACGATAAATAACGCGAGATTAAATGAAATGTGTGAACTAATTTAGTGAAATAAACTAAGTTAGAAAAAAATTATTCAAAGCGAAAATGAGAGACAACAACGCGATGCATGAGCTAGATGCGTGTTCTCTTATATGCCTTCGACAGACAACATTTCCACAGATGTACGCGAGAGATAACAAGCGAATAATTGTAGAAATAAGTAAGTCACATTTCTCACATTTCTATGCTCAAGAAACGATCAAAGTACAATACATAAAGCACATCGGATCAAAATAGATCACTAACATATCGTTCCATATTTGGGTCGATTTTATCGGCCTCTCCTGATGACTCATTCACGCGACGTCGACGGTCCCTCGCACTTTCTTCGCAGTCGTCTCAGCTCCTCCTTCGCGTTGACAAGGCGTTCACGCGCAAGGTGCCTTTTGTCAGGAACGTTGCACAGCGACCGATGGTGACCATTATCTCTCGGTCTCAAGGCAGCGAAAATGGTGTCCTTGACGCGAGTGCAGTACCAGCATTGCCGTTCTCGTAAGCGACACGGGACGTTCCTCGGGCAATCTCCGATGCAAAACGTACACCATCTTTTGGCGCGTGTGATGTCGAAGCGTTCATCGCCACTCCGAAACATGGGGCACGCGTCCGAAAAATGTTCTCCCTCGGCATCACAGAACGCGCATCTCATCGTTGTTTGAAGACCTGCACAGCGATCGCCGGGATCTGTAAACGGAAAATACTCCAGATCCCTTTCCATCTGAGTGATTTTGTCTCCCAACTGGCTAGCTCGATCGAAGACACTCGGATCGCGTGGTGAGTCATCATGCACTCGTCTCGTTTTGACTGGTTCGTCATCGTTTGATGGGTCCGCGACTTCGTTGACCATTCTGAACCAGTAATTTTCATCCTCTTCGTCTCGCAAGTGATCGTCTGCGGCCAAGTGCACCTTCTCTCCGCTGAGCGATCTTTGCGTTCGGCTTGAGTTTACTTTGACAGTGATCTATCATCTGGCGCTGCCGTCTCAACATTGTTGGATTCTTCCATTCTTTGTATCGTCTGTTTGAGCTGTTGCATCTCTTCCTTTTGAGCAGTCAGCATGTCTATGAGCACTTCCACCTGTTCGTTGGATCGTCCATCTAACTGATCGTGCAGTAACTCGAACTCTCTTTTCAGGACCGAGGAAACGCGATCCTCTACGCAAGCGTACTCGTCGTTTAGTGCTTTCTCCTGTCGGCCGAGGAAAGCTTCCATTTCTCTGATCTCCGCTTCCAAGAGCCTCTTCTGCCTGTTGATCAGCTCCAGAACTATGTCACTTCTCACGTCCAATTTGTGGTCCTTCATGAGCCAGTCTTGTCGGTCGAACCGCGACATTCGCCCCGTGAACGAGTGGTTCTCATAGACGAGATCCGTCAGAATGTAACGCGTGTCTAAGCGTAGGACTCTTTCCTTTGTCACTTCCGCTGTACGAAGGCATCTACTTGTAATGAGGATTTGCTCTCCTGATGGAGCCGACTGGAACGCGTTGTCGTTTTTGATATGATCCCATTGCAATGCGAGCGTCGACGCTATCCGCACTTGTTGGTGAACGGCATCAAGCACAAGTCGCAGTTCGGCTTCCAACTGACTCGAAGTAAGAGCTCGTACGCGGATTAACTCGGCCAGATGAGTGCTGTCGCCATAAATCTCGTCAGCGTTCATTCTGAAATAAAATGGAACGCGTTTGGATCTAGGTAACTCGTAACTTCTCATAAATAATAGTTTAGTTTTGATAGCGTGAGTATTTTCTCTGTTGGTCGGAACGAGCGAATGGTGGAATTTACTCGAAAGACAGTATCTAATGAAAGTTTTCGCTGATTTTGCTCGCAAGCAGACTTGCAAATCGAAAGGGGTAGCCAAAAAATAGTTGAAATAACTGCCGAAAAAATCGCAGTATTTGTCGAATAGCGAACCAGATGACCCTTAACCCACAGGTAGCGATGGTCATGTAGGTAACTCCTAATATGACTATAAGAGTTAGCACCGTAACAATTAGTGTCTTATACCAATGTACGAACACATCTGCTATGTGGAAGAAATCTGGCCATTGGATTTCGGAAATGGTGTTATCATGTCCTGTGAGCCAGGTAGGTAACATTGCGTGGGCGGTATGGATGAATTTCAAAATATCACCGAGCTCAAAATTCGTTAGCAATGTACCACACGAAACAGAACACCTGATATGAACTCGAGCTTGATTAAAATCAAATCGCAGTTCGGACTCTACTCCGTTTTCGTCGCATCTGATAGAGAAACTCGTTTGACCGCATACTACCTCTGCTTGTGTTGGCTTCGACGCTATACATGTTACGCGAGCTGAAGCACCTTTCGCACATTTGTAGCAACCGATCAGCACTGCTTACGGTACAGATTGCATCGTCAACGAGTAGTTCGGTGCTGAGATCGTCTTGAAAGGTCATTATTATCTCAGACGTAGCCATGGCTGGTACGCGTGCTTGAATTGTTCCATCTCGCTCCCGACGAAATGATAGTGAAGGTGTTACCACAGGTAGTCGGTATTGTAGATTTTGGAACCTTGCTGCGATATCCAAGCTCTTGCATTTGCAATTAGCCTTTGTCTCTGCAGAATAACATGTGCAGTTTTCAAATACATCGCACTGAAGTTCTTCTGCTGCTTTCGCAGTAGGACAATGTAGCGCAGGAGTGAAACTAGGCTCCCATAGTGCGGTGTTCACCCCATCTGTGATGAAAGGAATGTTAAGCAAAGTTATAGGTGGTATCGTTAAGGAACTTAGAGTGAACGCGAATGAATTCCATCTTACTGGTACATTTGGTTGCATCAGAGCTACCAATGATTCTGTTGTACCTCGTAACGCGTCCGTATGAGTGAATTTTACCTTTGTAGCTTCAGTCCATCTGCTGCAGCGAAGTACTTCATATATTTCTGGAGCGTTCGGCGTCAAATATATGCGATAAAAAAGACATCCTGAACTCCAGTAGAAACAGTCGCATCCAGGTCCTCCACATGATTCAACACATGCCGTGACTCCTGGATAGCGATTCCCCACTTCTAGTTCTGGAATCATACTCGAACTGTTGATAGCAGCATTTCGATCCAATGCATGATCCTGTGTGGGACATCGCTTGCTGTCGATGATAAGTGATATCGCGAGTGAAAGAAATGCTCTCCGGTTCACAAGTGAACAAGAGCAAATTCCATGCAGCTCGAATTTCGTGGATGGCAGTCCTGTTGTTCCTCAGTTTGAAACACGCCTCCTGTTTGAAGGGGTTTATTTTCAGGACCTCAGATAGTTGTACTTTGCAGACTGTCTTTTCGTTGGAACATATGGTAGAACGATGAGTAAATATGTTTACTTGTTGACATCCGCCTACTACAGCAGCCGCTGCCATCATAGCTACTGCCAGCAGTTCTGTCAGATCCGCGACATTCGCTCGTCTTCGCCTATTTCGACGACATTTCTCTAACATCGTGTGGATAACAAATCTGATGATGCGATAGAAGAAACTCGAGAGCACTCGAAATGGTTTTCCGATTACGAGCGGAAGATGTACAGGAACACATAGCAACCTGTTAGGACGAAATAGATGATGATTGCGGTGATCATTATTGCTCCTACAGGCCAGCATTCCGGATTGAATACCACTGCAGCACACATTGTGCAGTCGATGTTATCACAAAAAGGTGCCGGAGAGCGTATTGTCTCTATTGTCCTTACTGAGCCGTTCTCTTCAAACTTCCATTGGACCACATGTTCATGAAGAATGATTTGTGGAGGAAAGCGAATGGTATCATTGATACTCGGTTTTTCCACGGTCTTACAGAAGTCTTCGGCGCATATTTGGTATGGTAACCTTTGTGGTGAGACCAATTCAACTCCTCCTGCGATGCAGCAAATTTGCTGCTTACTTGAGTGGTCAAACTGAGCTGGTAATGCTAGCGAGCTCGAAGATAAAACGAACATTGCCAACAGTGTATAAAGCATTAGTGGAACATTCTTAACTCTTCCCACGTGATGTTCGCTGTAGGTCACTCGTTGTCTCGGACGAAGGTTTACCGTGAAGAAGACGTTCCTTCAGGTTCTTTCATAGTCCTACCTTCAATTGTTGTGGTGTTGTCTGACAGCTGCTTATCGACCTGGTTTAGTGTTGTTTCACCATCGCAGTTCGCAGAGCTGGAATCATCTTCCTTGTGTTCTTCTTTATGATCGTCTTCAAGTTCCAGGGGAACGAGTAGATTTATAGGTCGTCGTATCTTGCGATGGGAGGGCAGTATAACTACTGCCTCTCTAACTGTGCCGTCCGTAGTTTCCTTTAACTCGACAATCCGACCCATCTTCCAAGACTGTCGCGGTTGAAGGTTGTCGCATATCAGCACCAGCTTTCCTTTTTCGGGATGGTAGCTGCTTCCTCGCTGTTTTCCGACCTCACGTTGGTGTTTTTCACGCAGAGATGTTAGATACTGGGTCTGTCAAATATTCCAGAACTTCTCTGGTATTTCACACGAAGTTTTCAATGCACGAATAACGTGCATTTTTTATTGAAAAGCGACGCGTTTATCAGCTGGAAGGTATGTGGGATCTTCACCGTCTCCTTCTGCTGAGTTTAGTGGAAACGGAATTTCGAACTCGTTCTGCAAGAAATCGATTGAACGTAGTATTTGGTCCGCATTTGGTCCAGAGTCCACGTAGAAAAGCGGTCTCGTATTCAGCATTGCTTCTATTTCGATCACTGCAGTAGATAGTTCTTCATAGGAAGGTGTTTTCTTTCCGAGCGTCTTATAAAGTGCTAAAGATCCGTAGCGATGTCCAAGTGAATAAGTCTTGTGACCATGCAGGTAATGATGCAGCCATAACATCTTCCTGTTGTATCCGATGTAAGGTTGATGGTGAGTGGTCCAAAATAATCCTACCTACATGAGCAAATGGACGTGATCGCTGTACTCGACGCGAAGGCAGGTCCGGTTGTTCCGGATACTTGAAAGGAAGATTGTTGAATTTCTGACATGCTACGCAACGACGAATCACACTCTTTACTTGTGATCGTAGTTTTGGAATCCAATAATACTGTCGTATATTGGCCATGGTGTGATTCGTGCTCGGATGTCCCTTGGTATGGCAGTCCTCAATGGTCAGCTGGGATAACCAGGACTTTACCAGTACCTTACTCGCAATGGCCATCTCAGTACACTTATTGAATTGGAGTCGATGTTGAAACCAATGCGCAACAATCGTGAGAGCTTCATACGAGAGATTCTTGTGACATTCACTCGTTGGGCAAGAACTCGAATGAAGCAACAAACGTAAGCAACTATTCTTCTCACTACTGACATGTTTCTGATCGGCCTCCTATGGAATAAATCCTTGTCCCAACTAGGAGCAAGTGAAGTGGCGTTGGTAACGGAGGAGGTACTTATAGTGATGGGATCCAAATCATCTCCTATCGCTTTTTCAATAGTAACCGTCTTGTATGTCTTGTCCCAGGTTTCTGATGAGTTTCGTAGGAAAGATGGTCCATTCCACCAGAAATGGTTTGACAATGATTGCTTGTCGAGTCCTCTGGTTGCACAGTCAGCAGGATTCCATTCTGACGAAATATGACCGAATTGTATTTGGTATCCTGACTTCTCGAGAGAAGTCATGATTTTCCTAACTTCCGTGACACGATTTTTCACAAAGGGTCCGACGTCATGTCGTGGGGTAGACTTGATCCAGTTTAACGCGATTTCGGAATCCGACAGAATCAGTACGCGAGATATCGTCACAGTCGAAGAGAGCTGTGATATGACTGAGTTAGTCAGACGCATACCTAACGTCATCGCGTTGAGCTCAAGCTTCGGCACCGTCACCTTTGAATCTAGCGGAGGCAGTTTTCCTTTAGCCATCAGCAAGTTCACAGCGTTGTCCGAGCGCAGGTATACACACGCTGCCATTGCTTCAGAACTAGCATCCGGAAAAGTGATCAGCATCGTTGTGGAGAACTTTCGTGCAAGGAATCTCGGCATGGATTTTATCCATTTATGTCAGCGCAGATTTTTTCCCATTCTATCTGCTGGGGCTCCGGTAAGCGGTCGTCCCACTCGAACTGAGCTCTCCATAATGATTGAAGGAATAGCTTTGCTCTATGCAGAAAGGGGAGCATCCACTCCATGGGATCATATATCGACGTAATTGAACTCGCGACTCTCCTCTTCGTCACCTGTTCCTGAGCAGAGATTACAAACGAAGCCTGTATTTCTCATGTGTAGAATCCCATTTTATCCCTAGAACGTTCGGTGTTAATTCAGCTGACTTATCGTGACTCGCTATTGCAGACATGAGGTCCTGTTCATTTGAGACGAACTCTCGAATGTTCATGTTGAGAGCGTTAAACATCTCTTTAGTACGCGAATACACTTTGACGGCATCTTCTACCGTGTCGGCTGTTAGAAGAAGGTTATCGACATAGAGGTTTTCTTTGATTTCTTTGACTAGGATGCTGTCGTTCTCGTATTGGTCAAGGTGGTAGTGCGTTGTCGCTGCCTGAAAAAAAGGTGAAGAAAGCAGTCCAAACGTAACTCGAGTAAATCTAAGAACGAGAATGTTTTCTTGATCAGGTGGAGACTTGTGATCCCAAAGCCAAAGACAGCGAGTTGCATCTCGGTCTCTTTCCTGGAGCCGAACTTGCAGGAAGGCTTTTTCGACATCCAA
The DNA here is from genome assembly GCF_031761385.1 of Necator americanus. NCBI lineage: Eukaryota > Metazoa > Nematoda > Chromadorea > Rhabditida > Ancylostomatidae > Necator > Necator americanus. The sequence continues at coordinate 23,047,404 of NC_087376.1, forward strand.
TATGATGGCAACTTTCCCGATTCTGAAGCGTAACATTAGACCATACAACTGTGGCAGGATTACTGGACCCCTATGAAGAGCGTCGTTCAAAGAGGGCAATCTCTGTAGTGAGCTGACGCGTCGAAAACAATTCTTAACTTTGTTGTTGTTTTGTGAGGAGTAAGAACTGCCTGGTGTGGAATGTAGTGGATGTGGTCACCGAGGGTTTTCCCTTCATCCTCGACTTCTTTAACGATATTCTGATGTAACTGCTCCTGGAATACTCCATTGTATTGTTCTAGCAGGTTTTCATCTTTTTGAAGAGAGTTCCACACGCTGACTAGTCTCCTACACGCGATAGCCTTGTTATCCGGTAAAGGGGTTGATAATTCCTTCCACGGAAAACGGACGTAATATCCATCGTCTCTTCTCTTCACAGTTTGTCTGAAATTGTCCCATACGCGTTTGTCTATCCCCGATTGCACACTCTTCTCAGATTCAGTGAACTTTTCTGTTCCAGTTGCTTCTAGCGACCAATATCGTGCCCACACCTCTTTTTCGTCCACAATGTCGGAGGAAGCGTCCGTGGATATAACATTTACTCGTGCGCTAGCGACCAACATTCAGTCCATCCCTTTACGTACCTGTTTTGGTGACAAACCTGGACAGTATTGAGTGCCGTTTGTAAATGGCCAGTGAGTAAATGTCCCAAACGGAAGTAAATGGAGACCTGATGGCAAAGTCAACTGAGATTGGTCTACGCGAATCAGAGACCAAAGTTGATCGCAGCCTAATAATATCAAAAGCTTAATGCGCAGTTGACGTTCACTGAGTCTTATAGGAAGATTCATCCTTCTGACGTATTCCAAGTCTTCCTTCAGTACTGGTGGAGGTACCAATGATTTCGTCAATATTCTATGCGTAAGCAATTGAAGAGAAATCGGATTCCTTTCTTCGTCCCATGTTTCCAGCGGTACCTTTCGGCAGAGCTCTTCTTGAATTTGCTCTGAGCCGAAGGTGTGTAACCGCAATGTAGTCTCCTCTAGCGTGGGCAGACCTAGCTCTTCCGCGAGTGAATTATCTATAAAGGAAAGCTCTGCTCCTGTATCAAGTAAAACCGCAACCTTCCTAAGTTTCTTAGACTTGGGATCCATTACGGTCAACTCTCCCGTCGGTAGGAATGTTCCAACGTTGTCTTGATCTTCCTGTGCAGACTGAAGTTCACAAATCGTAGTATCCTGGTCGTCTTGAGGAGCGTTAAGATGGTTGATCTTGGTGGTAGCTTTGACCTTCTGTAGATCTTTTGACGCGCTAGTTTTCTTTGCTGGGGGAGTTGAAGTTGGTCTCTGCTTAGCAAAAGATTGCTCATCCTGCGACGTTTTGAAGCAACATGATGTGTGATGAGCACCGTTACACGCGAAACACATCCTATTCTTACAACGAGACGTTGCATGCTGTGGAGATGCGCAGATAAGGCAAAGTTTATGCTCTCGGAGATATTGAGAACGTTGCTGCGGAGTCTTATACTTCGTGCACGCGGATGACTTATGAGATTCGTTGCAGTACATGCACCCACTGAAGAATTGCAACTTTTGCTTTTTCTCTACTCGCGGAGATGTTTGGCTTTGCTCCGCTTTTTTACGCGTGTAAAGCGCTACCATTTCCTCACTCGAAATGACATCTTCCAAAAATTTCAGACAGTGTGTCCATTGAGAAGGAAGCATCTGGAGTCATCGCATGTTTCTTCTCCAAAACTTTGCGTTGAAGTTGCTCTGGGAACTTTGACAGTACTTGCTTCTGGAGCCACTGACTGTCGACATGTTCACCTTTTTGACGCAACTGGGATACAATCACTTGCAATTCCTCGAAAAGGGTTCTCTGATCTCTAAGCGAAGTCGAACGCAAACTCATTCGATCGATTCTGTCGATAAGTCGGTTGACAAGCTCTTCAGAATTTCCATATTTGGCTTTTAAAAATTTGAGCGCCTTTTCATAGTTTTCTGGGCTTACTTGAAACTTGTTAACTGCAGCGTGCGCATCCCCTTTAAGCGCATTTAACAAGTAGTTGAACTTGAACAACTCAGGCAGAGGCTGAGAATGAATGTTGGCATCGAATAGAGACCAAAAATTATCCCACTCCCATATGTTACCGTTGAACGTGGGTACTGGTAAAGTGGGGAGCACAAACTTTCTTGTCCTTAACTCGGCGTCTAACGCGGACTCGAATGAACTATTTGCGGGCCTGCGTGCGTTTCCAATACTACAGGACAAAAAGGAACGCGAACGAGCTTCTATTGGAACGAGATAATCAAGTGCAGATGAAAGAACCTCTTCTACTTTTGTAGCATACTCGTCATAATCGTCATAGTTTTTTTTTAGACGGGTTCTTTAGAGAATCTACCAGCTTAGATCGCACCTATCGCTTCTTCTAGACGTCTGCGGCAGTCTTTATTGTACGCGAGCGATGAGTCATCTTCGCTAGCGGTCAGAGATTCAAGATCTTCCCCTTTAAAACGCGTAAGAGCTGTCTCAAGTTTTCTCGTGAAATGAGTCAGTAAGCGTTTATGTGAAGAAAGTTGTGCGGACATTACGAAGTAAGTTTCCAAGCGCGAACTCGAAAATATCTGCGATCAAGAAGATGTGACTGATGAAGTGAGGAGAACGCGACCTTGGAGTGAATTTTTGATGTGCAACTCAAAATGTCGGTCGCTGAGGAACACAATAGAGAGCACAGCAAATCTCAAAGCAAGCAAATCTTCAATACTTGAAAAAATGCTCACGGAAGTGACCTGAATCCGCCGATGGCTGGATGCACCATAACGCGATATCGGGGTTTGAACTCGAATGGGTAGCTTGCCCTTGACTAACACTTGCTAGCGCCACGCGGGTGTTACCTCAAACTTGGGTAATTAAACCTTTATATTTTTTCCATATATTAACGAAAAATAACGCGAGATTAAATGAAATGAGTGAACTAATTTAATGAAATAAACTAAGTGAGAAAAAAATGATTCAAAGCGAAAATGAGAGAAAACAACGCGATGCATGAGCTAGACGCGTGTTCTCTTATATGCCTTCGACATACAACATTTCCACAGATGTACGCGAGAGATAACAAGCGAATAACTGTAGAAATCAGTAAATCACATTTCTCACATTTCTATGCTCAAGAAAAAATCAAAGTACAATACATAAAGCACATCGGATCAAAATGGATCACTAAAATATCGTTCCATTTTTGGGTCGATTTTATCCACAGGGGTGGTGTCTACTTGACGTCTCAGTAGTACCGTCCTTTTGTAGTGGCTCTGATCACCGTCTCCTTCGTGCGAAAATACGACTTAGCCACACGATGGAAAAGAACATCTGCTATCGGCAACGAAGGAGAAAAGAAATCGTCTACGACGATTGCGTACTGGATGACTCCTTGTCCCAAGGTGACTGGCACTCGGGGAGGACCCAAACGTGCACTACGAAATGCTGCTCAGAGGATTACGAGCCTGTGCTGAGCGTGCCTTGAAGCCGCGCACCACAAACTCGGATCAAATTTCGAAGACCACCAAGGGATTGTTGGAAAGAAGAAGGGCTTTGAGGCTTGATCCCAATGCATCGCATATTGAGCGGTTAGTAGCAAACACTAGCTGCAGAAAAGCGTTGCAGGAGGATCTTTTGAAATACAGGCGGAAGAAGATTCTGGAAGCAGCACAAAGAAGAACGAGTCTGAAGAAGTGCTGCAGGTATCTCCGCAAATATAATATTCCGCTAACAGCCTTGCTGAGCGAAGACGGGACTCGCACGCCTTCTCGTCGTGAGATGGAAATCACTACGGAGAGGTTCTAGTCGAACCTTTTCCCTTCATCAACTCAATCATCAAGCAATCAACATCAATTCATCAAAATGAGAGCAGCATGGGCAGCATTCGCAGCCGTCAGGAAAGCTACGGACCAACTGACGGACCAAGATCTTCGTGCCCATCTGTTCGACTCGACAGTTCTTCCAGCGCTCTGTTACGCAGCGGAGACGTGGGCAGACACCGCTGCCACGTCTAGGAAGCTACTTACTACCCACAGAGTCCTTGAGAGATGTCTTCTGAAGTTTAACCAGCGCACACAACACCTAGCCGGTCTTCGCAGCTCCGATTTAAGAGGAATGTCCTGTCTTCACGATCCAGCGGAATATGTATCGAAAGCAAAACATGGATGGGCCGGTCGCATCATGAGAAGAATCGACGATAGATGGACTAAAAGAACGCTAGAGTGGATCCCAAGAGATGCTAAACGCCCTCGAGGGAGACGGCCAACGAGATGGGGTGACGTGTTCGCTAACGTATGGACCAGCTGAGAGCTCAGCTCATACGGTTCAAGGACCTCGTCAACATCACTCACGAAACTTGAGAACATCTTGGACGACAATGGCAAGGGAACGAAACGAGTGGAACGACGTGGGGCCCGCACGTCCAGTGAAGACGGGCCATCTAAGTAAGTATTTATTTCAAGAACATATCAGTCCGTAATAACCAGTACTGTTAGTTATGTGTTTAGGTTTATAACTCGGCGGATGTGGCATCCAACGTGCCAAAGTTCTTGCAGAAGCCGTTGGTAATCTACGATCTATATTATAATTGAGATCTTTCCTCGTAATGTCTGTTTTCATTACTTTTAGTACCCTGTAAAACGGCGTGCTCCGCTGGCACTACTGTAGCCGCAGTCCTCGCGTCAACCAATAATTTTGGTTGGTTCCTAGTCAATCACTGTGATTCTGTTGGTTTCTTGTTCTGATTTCTATTTCTAATTTCTTGCTTCGTTGGCTTTTTTATGTTTGTACTTACCGCAATTCGGAAGCAATACGATGTAACGTCGTTGTGGTCTTTTCTTTTCTCTTTTTTTCCACCTTCCCTCCCTTACTGATGAGCACAGGGGAAGTGTCACATTTTTGACAGTTTTTCGTTTAGCCTCAGTCTAAGGGTTACAGCGCGAAACTGAAGCTAAACGACCCATATTTTCTTTTTGTTCAAGCTTGTTTTTTTTTCAGGATTCAAATACACCTATTCCCTTCTTGACGGATGCGGTGCGACGTGCTGTTCCTCTCGTAAGTATTCATTCAAAGTTTTATCATCTTTAAAGTCACTGATATGTTGCGACTCTTTGTGCTATGCACATTGGGGGATATTTATTTTGTCCCCCCCCCCCCCTTCTCTCCTAATAATGCGACGAGAGGCTATTGAGTTAGTTTTTTCTTGGTCTGAGTCAGTTAAGAGACACGACGAAGAAACTATTTCGAGTTGAATTGACATCATGTAGCAAGCCAGTGTTCATAATTGTTTCACTCCTCTTAAGTTTTCGTTCAAAACTGTTAGGCCGTGTCGAGAAACAAAAACGTTTGTGCACAGACGTGTAGAAGAATCACAGATATTTGTCTAGTAATGTTTTTGATGCTTGTTGCTTCTGTAATGAAATGAGGTCTTGCCATTCCTTTAGGGAGGAGGACGTCACCGCAAACCTGTGGTTTGTCGAGTTAGTTCGCTGGATAGCTCTGCAAAGTTGTTGTAAGCGTTCCGTTTGCTTTCTGTACTATTACTATTCCGTTTTGTGTGTGTTTATTTGTGTTTTTCTGTTATACGTCTGTGTTATTTCACTACAGTTTACTATGTTATTAACTCGAGAAGTACACTGAAAGAACATTCCTACGATTACGAAGTTATTTTCACAGTCATGGTATTTAATATTACGACCGTCACTTCTACTACAACAACCACTACTATTTTACTATCACTGTTAATACTAATATTGGTGCTGCGACACCGAGGGCCGTGATACCAGGTAACTTGTTTCCATCCTTATGCATGTTCTCTTTGCATGAATTCTGAAATCCAACTCATCCAACCTGTGATTCTACGCATCTAACTCCTTTACTGCTCTGCTAGTTTTAGTCAACTCATAATTGTTATATTAGTCGTTTACTATTGCTAGACTTCTCGCCTTCTGAGAAAGTTACTTGGTTTTGCGCATATGATTGAAAATTTTCAGAACGACAAGACAAGCAACGTCGAACGACCTCGCACGGAAACATCGCAGGAGTCGACGGACAATCGGGCAACTGCCATCGAAACCACCTTTAACGAAACCGTGGATAACGAAACAGATCCCGGAACAGCGGCCCCCGACGACGCAGCAGAAAACGGAACATTTGAGCACCTCGCGGGTGTTTCTTAACCTTCGTTCTTTTCATTATGGGGTTGATGTTCTCTGAGTAATCATGAGTGTCATTGTTTTTTAGAGTTCGTCGCTGAGTGGGGAGGTGATTCAGCAGAGGTCGTCGTCATTAGCATGTCGTGGCCTCTGTGAGAAGGTCCGTAACCTCACAACTCAAACATTGAGAGCACGCCTGGTCTCACCGACAAGTCAGCACCAGACGTGGAAGCCGCTTCTTGACCAGAGATCTAGGGCTATTGTAAGAATAGTAAGGCGGTTCTTCCAGGGCCTTAAGGAGAATTTGGGAGTTGTCTGTCGCAGCACTGTTTTTGGGAAGGCTGATAAAGTGGCAGCCACGGCATGTGGAGTTTCACGATCCCCGGCAAATCGTTTGGACAAGGAGGAATCCGCACAAAGGAAGAGACGAAGTGGGACGGTGACTGCGAAGTCAAGAAGGGAGAAACTGCTTGAAAAGTATGAAGAAGAATGGGAAGGAATGCCCCGACGTCTCATCCACAGCAAGCTGAAGGAGGAGAAGGATGTGACCAGAGATGAAGTGCTCGAGGAAATGGGAGTGTTGTATCCTGACTTTGTCATGTCTCGTACAACACTTTATAATTTCCTTTGAGCGCTTGGTTTCTCCTATAAGGTGAACCAGGGTCAGCGCTACATCTTTGAGAAAGCTGACTTGGTGCGAAAGAGACAGCAGTATCTCCAAGCCATTGATGACGCACGTGCAAGAGGAGAATGTCTCGTATACATCGACGAGACATGGATATTTAAAGGTATGACGAAAATGCGAGGATGGAACGATAACAATATCCCACGTTTCCCATCAGTTGCAACGATAAAGGAGTTTTCATGCGGCAAAACAGCTGGAAAAGAGCGAGGGAAGCGTAGAATTGTCATTGGAGCAATGGCGCAAAATGGTATCGTTCCTAACTGCAGCAGGGTCTTCATTACTGGCTACCGCGATGCTCACGATGATTATCGTGATATGGATTCTGTGGTGTTTGAGGATTGGTTGCGGACATCTGCGCCGCATATGCAATCCTTTGCAAATGGTCGTCATGTTTCTCTAGTCATGGACAACGCCCCTATCACTCGCGAGTAACAGAACAGGTAAGATAAACACATAAATAAATAGTAACAGTAAATAGATAAATTTGAATCAGTTTATGTACAGCCGTAGGGGATTTGTGCAACGGAGATGGAAGGTTCTAGTTTTTTGTTCATTGTTTATTCAAAAGAAAACAAGTAGAAAAGAAAGGCTATTAATTAATAGCATCACCACTGATATAAAAAGACACTCCGGGCTGCCTCATTGGTATAAAAAGATATAAAGCGAATAAGCAAGGAACAAGGACAAGGGTGAGAAAGGACGTAGAAAAAAATTGATTACCCTCTGAACAACAGCAATATCAGGGAGTCCTCTTTCATACATGAAGAGGCTACCCAGGATAAGCTGCAGCAATAAGGAGGCGCAACTTCAAAAAAAAAAAAGGATGACAGAAATTACCTAGAACCGAGACTTACTTGCAAAGAACTGAAGAATGGTTGAACAGTAAACAAGAATAGGAAAGAAATGAAGGCCGTTCAGCGAGCTATAGGAAGAAAGAGGAACACAAAGATAAAAGAGGTGATAATTAATTAGAATCTAGAAGTGCGAACATCAGAGTGAATGTAAAAGAGATTGTCTATTCTAAATAAGAAATATAAAGAAAAGCAACGAAAAAGCTGAATAATTGTTAACTGCCTACCAGCACAACTGGCAACTCCTTCCCTTCTAGCCGTCTCCGCACACAGAATCGCCTCTCGACTGAACAAACAGACCTGCAACTTTTGGTTCGTCTTGGGATACATCGCATTCCAGATACCACTTGCGTCCTCAAAAAAAAAAAAAAAAGATCGCTGACTACTTGCGCTCCAAGGGTGTTGAGGTGGCAGATGACAGTACAAAAGCTGTACTCCTACAGGAGACATGGATTGTATCGTACTGAGATATAGTATTGAAATAAAGTTGTAAGCTTCCAGCTCGATATGTTCTTGAGCAGTCGAGGCGGCATAAATGCGGCTCGCAGATATGTCGTCGAAGAAATCTGCACAGAACTAGGAGTAGGAGTGCTGCGGTTACCACCGTATCACTGCTTTTTCAATCCTATAGAGCTCTGTTGGAGTAAATTGAAGCACCACCTCAAGAAGAATGGAAAACCATCAGATACACTCGAGATAGTAGGTTGTTTTATCATCTTTAGTATTTTCAATATCACCCTCACGACCTGAAATCATCGGCTACTTTAGATGAGGAACCGGACCCTGGAATGGATGAGTGCGGTGGACGCCGGCAAGTGCGAAGCATGATGCCGAGAGACAGTATGCCAAGAGCACGCTGCCCGGCAAAAGGAACTTGCGGATTCCTACAGGAATCAAATGACTGAAGAAGAGGGAGCGGCGTCAGCCACTGAAGATGACAGCGGAGATGAGATGTCCTCTATTTCAGAAGGGGATGCATACTCTACTGACGAATTCAGTGACGTGTCCATCTCCTCTCTTTCTTCAGTATCATTCATGGATACTCAGTAGTTTAGTGACACATCGGCATCGGCTTCATACGGAAGAATGACACTTAACACTTCCATTGTCAGTGAAAAAAAAGAAAGAAATTATAATAAAAAATAAGTAAATAATATAATAATAAACAAAAATAAATAATAAAACAGAAAAGGAGAGGAAGAAAGTTGCAAGTTGATTGCCTCAGAACTTCAACGATAAGTTGATAAGAGAAAGGAAATATGTGGGTCCATACCTAGATCAAAACCCTCTGAGAAAGATGTGAAACCTGAAAAGCGTCATACTTCCTGATGAAGTCGATGTAACCGTTGAACAATGCAGTGTCTCAGGATTCAATTCCAATCAATCACTCTTCATTTTCTAATGTTTTTTTGATAAGTCTATTCTATGCAGTAAACAGTGTTCCCAAATATGGTTGTTATTTCTTCATTACATCTATACTACAAACAGCAGTGTTTTATATTTACAGAAGTGACTAAACAAGAAGTCTACCGGATGCAAAAAAAAAAAAAAAAAAAAAAAAAAACGGAAAAGAAATTAACGTGGTACAAAGAGTACCGATAAACTCAATGACGACGCAGACGAGTTAATTTCAAGGTACAGAGCGAATCGTGCAAAAAAAGAACTACTTGGGTCTAGTCGACGGAAAATCCCACATAATAAGTTTTAAAATGGAGCTCTACATAAAAAATAGGTTATGCATGAAAAAAAAACTCACCGGAGTCTTATTCCGACAAAACCAAACGTTTAGACAAAGAAATTGAATGCAGGCAGACGATAAGCGGCATTAACAAGGTCAGAGTAGCGCAGAAAACCATACTAGGGTTGAAGCAGACGAAATAACGAGCGTCTGAAAAAATAACATCAATTTGAAAACTAAGAAAAAAATTGTGAATAAACAATTGCAAGAAAGACAGCACGTCAACATCAAATTGCCCATGAAATGAAGATAGACCAGTACACAGTAAGGGAACAAAATCAAACAAACAAAGAATAAAATAGAAAAAAAAAGATGAACTGTTTAGTTTCAGTTTCGCACTGTAACCCTTAGACTGAAGCCAGGTGAAAAGCTGCCAGAAAAAAGCCATTCCCCTGTGCTCATCAGTAAGGGAGGGAAAGCGAGGAAACAAAAAAAAAAAACATTAACATGGAAAGAGATGCAATTTCCAACCAAATTTTAAAAGCAAAACATGAAAAAACAACATAGCATAAAAACAATGCAAATACATTATAAACCTCTACAACAAAAGCAAAAACGACGAAGATAACCAAAACACCAAAAAAGAAACAGAAAAGATGAAAAAGAAAGAAACAAAAACAAAAACGAGTGAAACATGCAAGAACTTACGCTCAGAAGTTAATTGTGGCGCAACCTAGAACAGCGCAGATCACAAGAACAAAAGAAAATGCGTGCAACATAACAAAAATACAAAAAAAAAGAAACAAAAGGAACAAAAAGATTAGGAGAAACGCAAAAAGTATGGGGACGAACAAAAAAATGCGGCCTATATCGATCCGGATGACGTCACGTCACGTCACTTGGCAAATTGCCGGAAAACGCCGTTCGCGGGGCGCTGCGAGCAGCTAAAAGCCCCGTTGCTCCAGCCGCGACCGCTCGTGCGACTGCACTCATGTTTCATGTTGTATTGGCCCTACTATATTTGATTGCAGGTACGGGTAAGTTGTGGACAATGGCCTCGGACAGTTGTCGGTATAATCGATTTTTCGCAACACGCAGTAGAAACGTTACATTGATGGTAGAAACCAGCGAGAGTTTTACACACTTTGATCACGATCTCTACATATAAGGAAGGACTTCCGCACTTCTCAGACTTTTTGAGATAATCCATGGAATTGTTTCGTGATTTGGTTGCTGGATGTTTCCTTAAACCACACATTGCTTTCTCACATAGTATTTGTACAAAGGAGTGTTGTAGTCGACTATACCAATCCTGTTGAATGAGCAGTGACTCTTGGGACCTTGGCCTGTATCGATCCAAAGAATAGGTGGTTCAGTTGAAGGTTTATTGCCACGGACAGACGACCACATGTTAGCAACGAAGGCAAAGCTATATTTTGTTCGTATCAAACAAAAGTTACAACAAACGTGCCACATCCATAAACTATTTGAGTTGCAGTGAAGTCACGATTTGCGGCCATAATCGTTAATTGCGTAGCGAGGAGAGACAGAAAACACGCATAGAACTCAATTTTGCACATACGAACAATTTAATGGTCAGTTATGCTTTGCCGCTGTAGTTCTGTTGGCTTTCTCCTTTTTCTTGGTGGGTGGCTTGGTGGCATTATGAAGTGGTCCAGTGTGTGGTTGTTGATAGTGGGGGTGGTGGTGGCTGGCTGACGATAACGTTGGTTAGTGGCGTTGTTGGCTTTGGCTGACTGGCGGTGGCGTTGATTGGGACTGTTGACGTTGATGTTGGTATTCTAATTTTTGGGGATCGCTCCGCATGCGGCTGTCCCCGCATGTTGTGATAAATAGGAAATTGTGGTAGAAAAAGTATATGAAGTATAAAAGTGGAAGAAAATTGAAAATTAAAGTAGGAATGAAGAGGAAAAAATGGCACAATTCCCACCTTTTACCTCGCAGTCGCCACCGTGCACCTATTTCAGATAACATAGACCCAACTTGGTGGTCTGCAGTGGCCTCGCCACTTGATCGCGATATTTTGAACATCTTCGGAAGTTATGTTCATCGCAATTGTCCTCCACAACATAGAAGGCGCAGTTCGACTTCGACGATGTGCGCTCCAGGAGAATATTGCAGGACTTCTTAGAAGCGTTCAGCCTATAAAGTAGACGGTGCAGCACAGCACAATATCGCATCTGTTGAGGTCGTCCAGAGCATCGCATATCGGCAGAAGATGACATTATCTGATTACTTGTTATGCTTTCCACCACTATTTATGCATGCTAGGAGGCCTGCTTATCTTAGACCGCCCTCAACGGATGGCCAGGATAAAATACAATTTTTCCATTACAACATTTGCGGCACCTTCGACCTTTTTTATCTACTTTTGCGCGGTTTAAGTCGGCTGTAGTATTTTCTTTGGCTGGTAGCCCACAAGCAGGTGGCTCGAGAGGATCAAAGAATGGACAACAGTGGCAACTGTTAGATCGGTTAGCCAGTTCAATTTCGGTCGTTCGTGACTGATTATCAGCCTACCGAAGGATCAGTTGACGGCTGATCGGCTATTTGCGCAGCAGAAGAGTGATGGGAGCAATATTTTGAAGGGATAAGTTGCACATTTTGTCAAATAGAATATTGGATATTAGAGAATAGATCCGGCACATAGATTAACGCTGTGAGGATCACTGTTGATCTTAATGCTTCAACCGTTAATTCCAATGCTTCGCCATTGACCATGGGAGCTACGTCAGGTACACTTCAGTCTGAAAACAATTGGTTGACATAGTGGTCAGTTTCATCAGGGACAGCCATGTTGAGGGCAGTCTGATAGCTTAACACCCCTTTGATATCGATGTTTACTGAATAGTCCGTTGTGCAACGGCATGATCGAAGGCTAGCAATGTCGTCTCATCATCATTCATTGGCCCACAACGAATGGTAAATTCCAATGTTTTGCAAACAACTGTGAACTTGATTTCCACTTGTGAGTGATACATTTTGATTAGTTTAGTTCCGTGTTTACAGTTGTAACAACCTGCGAGGATAGATGGCTGGACATCGCACTTTTTCTCAGTCACGATTTCTGACGTCTTCACCGATATTTTGGAATCTAGTGTGAGTACACACTCCAGTCCTCAGTTATAGCTACCACATTGCCTCCTTCCATTGTGAGGTTATAAGAGGGTGTTTCTATTGGTATCGGTGCGGAGTTTCTAAGTTGACTCAAAGATTCTTCTGGACATCGACATCTATGGGCGTTCTTATAGTGACATCTTGTACGATTCGGTAAGTAGAGAGCTGAGTTTGTGCTTGGGCATCGATACATTCTATTAGCAAAGGTTGCGTTTTAGGAGGTTACATACCGTTGATTGATCACTCCAATCTTCGGCATTTGTAAAGATATCACTGTTATGTGAACTCTTTCGACGATTTCCGTTAAATATGGTCTCATTGACAAACCTGTCTTCGTGCGCTATTTTTTCTGAGCAGATTGAGATCAAGATTGTTATCCTTATTCTGACTAACATTTCGGCGTCATTGCCTTCTTCAGAGCCTGAAAAATCGAGAACATGTGTAGTCTACCTCCTTAAACGCTTCGTCATCCTACAACTTATGACTGCAAACAGATCACTCAGTGGCAACGTCAGGGAAGAAGACCAAAATAGTGCCCACCTTGATACCCATAAAACCGTTGTATTCGCGAACTAGTGGTTGTTGGAGTTGCGCCGCTAACAGTAACTAATAATGATGCCCTTTGCATCTGATCACTTGGGTCAAAACCTCATTCTAGCCTAAACCACCGACACTTGAACGACGCACTGGAAAATGGACCCTTCCAACCTTGTGTATCACTCATAGGTTCTTTTTTTTTCTGAGAACGCGCTATCAGTTTTGGACTTGGGCCTCAGTTTCGCTCCATCTTAATCAATACGCCCCGTGATGTAGCGCAAGATTATAGGCAACCTGGAATTGGTTCATGAACGTCTGGAATTGAGAGCTAAAGGGGAACAGCAAACCGGAGTACATGAAAACTCTAGAGTTGAAGTTTTTCCCTCTATTACTTTCCCTGCACTATTTTACAGGCCAAAGGAAGCAAATTCAATGTTAGATATAAAGTTTCGCTTATTTGCTACGTCAGGTTTTTCAATTCTCTCCCGATACTCGCACAAACACCCTTTTGAGAGTCTAACAGGCACGCAGCGGAAGGGTTTGGACGAGCTACGTGACATTTGCTATCGGGGTAAAATCAAGATTTCTCTCAGTGATAAAGGAGAATTTGTTATGGCATGACGTGAACTAGACATGGGAAAAGGATATCGTCAGTGATACTGCCTGCGATGAGCCTAATGGGTTGATAGTTTGACTTTACGAGCTCGTCTAGGTGTTCTTTGATTCGGATGTACAATTGCTCTTCCTGTTTCGCCAGTGTATTCACATAGCTGACATGTGATCAAATAGATGACTCCCGATACCTCGCAATTCTCTTGCCTTCCACTCCGATAAACGAGACAAACGACACAGTTTAGTGTCTCACAAAGCCTGTCATAGGCAGGACTGCGTATTAGCTGCCTCTTCAAGTTTGCAGGTGGTATGCTCACTACTCTTATTAGACTGAGAAGTGTAGTTAACCACGTTCATGGAGGCGATGCGCTCTTGAGCCTCAGATGAAACCGCGACAGCTGTCTTAAACATATTTTCGACGACTAATTTTTTGGTTTTCCAGGGATGCGCCAAATGATAAGGAAATGAGAATGTTCTTATAGCTCGGTTGTCAGTACCACTTTGTTTTACAATTTCCGCCGTACAATTGAACCTGGACATTGAGAAACGTCAGCCAATCGTCCTTAGGTTTTCCCCTCATAGACATTATGCAATGGTACTGTTTATTTATGAGATTGAAGCAGGTGTACATTTCGGCTTGCGTTGGAAATATAAAGTGACAGCCATCTATTGTATATCGGGTTTGCAAAAGATGTTTTCGTTCTAGTAGCAGTATTTCCATTTTGGACATGAGAGCAACGGCTGATGTAGGAGCAAATCTTTGTCTCCTGCCCAAACCTCTAATCTGCCCGTAGTATTACCCAGACCAACGAAATGTGGAATATCGCAGACATTTACTCGACGGAGTCACTGTTTGTTGTAGCGCGAACCCGCACATATTAAGAAATTTCTGGTGTTCGAGGAGAAGCTCTGATGTTGCTTGCAGAGCTGCATCAGTGTAAAGCGAAGTGACATCGAAGGACTCGATGACACAATCTCTATCGAGGCGCGCTTTGTGAAAGTGGTCTACGAACATGTTTGTGTTAGAGAGATGAGCGGAAGGCATTGGAGTAGCTGACTGAAAACAGTGTTAAGAAGCAAGGATATTCTGTCGTTGAGACCTCCAGTATTGCCTATGATAGGCCTAAACTTGAATCCCCTGGGTTATTTAAACTAAGTTCGGCAGCAGAGAGCATGTGGACCTTGATAGGGACATAAAGAACTGGACAGGTCTTTACATCGTTACATATGATAAGGCGTTATCTAGAAGCGTTGTCTTGCGATTGAAATAGTGTGCTTTTTGCCGCAATGACCACTTTTGACGTGGATTTCCTGCACGATTAGTCTGGATAATTCTGAATCTTCTGTGATGTAAACAGGTGTCTTTGTGTCCACGAATAATCAGTTTATCATGAAATCGTTGTTTTGAGGCGTCAATATTAACGATTCTGCGTTCGTGATTAATTAGAAGGAGTTCAGCGTTGACCATATCAGATGCGGCGATTTCAAACATGTTGTCGAATTTGTGTACTTTTGATGCCTTTATCGGTGACAAACCATTTCGATTGACTTCGACAACTCAATTTTTCACTGTTTTTCCAACCTTTGCTAGCACACGTAGGAAATTGTCGATTCTCGACAGCGCTCAAGATCAGTAAGCTGTTTCTGCTGCTTGTTTTTCTGGGGTGCTTACTTTGAATGTAGTACTAGCCATTGACTCTGCCCCGTCGTTCTCATGAACGTCAGATGTGTTTACTGATTTGATAGGCCACTCGCCATAGTGGCTTTTCAGCCAGCGTAGTCCTTTGACCCAGTTGTGGTCGATTAATTTATTGTGGTGTTAGACCTCTGGTTCCTGCGTCAGCTGGATTGTTTTCGGTATTTGCTGTTAATACTGAGTATGTTTGATTTGATTCTGATTTGTGACAAAAATAGGGACCTTCTCAGAAGATTTGATGCAGTACATCACGATATCACTGTCCGATATTATGTACTGGCGTTTACTTCTTCAATTTTTCCCTGGACAGCTGATAACATGCTGTACCCTAATCTAGCTGCTACAAAGATTCCGAGCAACTTTAATTTTGGAATAGTCTGATGGGACATTTAGTCGTGTCATTCCACTAATTAGTCAGAATCTGAGCCAGAGGGAACAGCCAAAGACGCTTTTTGGTCACTTACTATGGATGATATCTGGGAAATAACATCGTTGATAGATCTACTTCTTTCCATAGTTTGTAGCATACGTCATATGTCTTTTCATCGAGTGGAACTTTCCAGTTCATCTCTCAAACGAAGATTTATTGCAGCATGGATTAGTTTAACCAAGAGGTTCCCTGTGAGACCTAATGGATCATAAGCTGGATTAATTTGGCTCACGATACTTCTAGTAGTAAAAATTGTATTGTAGGGAAACTTTGTTCTCACAATGTTCTTCAAAATTGTCTGTGATAGCATTGCAATCGACTCCTGGTATTTCCATTGTTTCAGATTCGAGTTTGCCTCGAGTTTACTTCTTCAGAGTTTGAGATGTATAGATTAGATTCGACACGTAGATTCATGTCGAAGTTGCTGAAACGTAGTTTTGATTCTTTGTATTTTCTCACAGCTTCATGTACTGACTCTGCTTGCAAAAGTGCATTATCCACATACAGAATCTTTTTAGCAATTTCTGCGGATTGTCCCGAGTTTTAATATTCCAAGTAGGATTAGTAATGTTTAGTGTACTCGAAGAAGGTGTTACGCCAAAAGGCAACCTTCTAAATCTATACTCGACGATGTTCTCTTTTGTTGGTGGACAATTAACATTCCAAAGCCACAAGGATCTGCATAAATCGTTGTCTGCGTCTATTAATAGGATTTATGTGAACCCAGACTCAACAACACACATTAAAGGCATCACCCCACGAATCTGAGGTGGTACGGATTTCAGGAGGAGTATTCGTATACAGAATCGTAGATTATGGGGAGAAGGGTGATTCCGTCCATTTCTTCCTGATTGCCGCAAAAAACGGCCCGGAAGATGCGGTGCGTGCACACGGCTGACGCGCTCCAGTCAAACTCCTCGTAGAAAATAGTGCGCCGGAACGCTCGAAGCCGTATCTTCCGGGCCGTTTTCTACAGCAGTTAGGAAGAAATGAACGGAATCACCCTTCTCTCAATAATCTACGATCCCGTATACGAATACTCCACCGGAAGTCCCTCCCACTCCAGATTCGTGGGGTGATGCCTTTAACTAGGAGGCTAATGACAGTCGATAATTGCACACACCGCCCACCAACCCAACCAGCCGTGTCTGCAGCTCTTCGGGTGCTTTTTTGGAGGAGGAGGGGGGTCTAGGTGGTCCTACGCGGTCGTAGAGGCTTCCTAACTGGTAGAGCGGCAGCCGTAATTACCCGGTGCTGCAAGCAAGTCAGTGGGGTTCGGCAATTTTCGCGGGCACCTCTTCTTCGGCACCCCTTTTCGTGGCAGACCCTCTTTTTGTTTGGTTGATTTTCTTTTCCAAAACTTCGCTTGTGGATGATATGATACTGGTCGGGGTGGGGGGGGGGGGGGGGGGGCGAGCGTTTAAAAGAGCGTTAGAATTGTTTTTTTGGACAGCGATAATAGGTGCCTCTTTCCAACTGTTTTTAACTTCACCGAAGATAACCGACGTTTCAAAAATATGAGCAAGAGGAAGACAATACAATATATCAGCGCATTTTCGATAAACGACTTGGGGATACCATTATAAAGGCACAAAAGGGAAGAATTCATACGTTTTAGAACGGCAAGTGCTTCACTTTGATAGGTGATGAAGTCGAAAGACATTTCGACCTTATCATCTATATGAGAGCAACGTGAATGACAGAAGAAACGAAAGCAATGAAACTGAAGGAAAACTATCTCTCATATTTAGTGAGTGACCAGAGGCAAAAGAAAATCAGCAAATACATTAGCTTTTTCAGGATAGAATTTGATCATATTTCCGTTGTTGCTCCTCGAGATGTGTAGTTTTTGTACCTGTTAATTCTTTCCGCAAAAAAAAAGAAACTTTTTCATATTTGCTTTTGCTCGCAATATGCAAAGTATTTCTTCGTGTGATATTCAAGATCACAGATTGTTTCACAGGCAGTGGAAGTAGAAGTAGAGTTGTTTAAAGCGACTTTTTTGATTGAATAGATTTCGAATATGTGGAGGATAAGATCACTTAGAGTCTACCCTTATTAAACGTTAACGCAACAAATTACCCGAGATGTCATACGTCACCCACCGAAAACGACGATACATTTGTGCAACTGAGAGATCTAACTTTTCGTTGTCGAAAATTTTTAGCAAGTCTACAAAAGCGAGATTTTTTTCGTTACTCGGGCTAGTTTACACGGGTGAAATTTGGCAACGGCAAATATAGAAATACTTGTGTTAAAGTCAGCCGTGAAAATAATACACTACTCGGAAGTGGCAAAATGTGTTAAAATTCCGACATCAATTACACCTGATTCGGGAGCAAGGACGAGATTGAGAATAACATGTAGACGACTAGGAACTGCAATATTTTGGCCAACAACGAAACTTTCAAACTTCTAAACGAAGCTTCGGAACGTTCAACAGCGGAGCTGTTGTGTCTGTTCATGTGAACATTGAAGGGGGCTAAAATTATGATTTCAAGTGAAGAACGGAAGAGTTCAAAACTAGTATGAAACTTTTTCCCACCGTTAGTCCTATCCGAATGTGGGAGAGAATATACGCCTATAAACCCTGGAAAATAAGTGTAAAAGGAAGAGAAAAGATCATGATACGACATATCGTTAACCATTTTACGCTTGACTGGACGGATGACCGCAATTTCTTACTAACTAAGCAGCAGACACCTCCATCTTTTTGAAACATCCTGTCTGAGCCAAACACGAAAAATGGTGAATTGATAACTAGTTCAGAATCGGAAATGTTAGAGCTAAGCAATTTTTCAGTAACAACTAAGACATCAGGTTGGTGTTGACAGACGAAGAAGTGAAAAAATTTGATTTGAGTGTTAAATAAAGTACATTTTGACTCTGAGAGAGGGAGGTCCACGCTGGAACACAAGCTCTCCGTCACTGCTTTACGAGGAAGGTCAGAGGTATGTGTGAGCTCCAGCTTCTCACGTGTAGACGACGGTACATTTCTCAGACGAACCTCATACCGTATCTCACAGTCTGTATTCTTCCTACTATCATCATGCTATTGCGTAAAATGTTGAAAAGATCAATTCGACGCAGGAGGTATGCTATAGACAAAGCGTTGGCCGAGCGGAAACGAGAAAGGAGTGAAACTTCGACAAGACTCGGCCTGTTTCCGTTGAACTTGTTCAATCTATAAATTATTTTGGGCAAGCAATCTGCTTCCTGCGTATCAAGCACAATGACCAGTTTTTCTTCAAAGATCTATCAGTATCCCATTCTACTAACCCAGTAATCATAGTACAGTGGCACTTTTTCTCCGCTTCAACTCTATCGGTCACTTTTTGTGTGATTTTTGTCTTTAAACAAAAACCAACTTTTTAAGATCAAGGATCAGTGTTCCGATTCAGAATTTCGTAGATGATTTCAGCATAAGAGAACGTTTCGAAGTCTAGAACTTGAGAGATAGTATCATTTCCATCATTTTTGCTCGAGAATCGAATTGAGATGCGCCACCAGGCTTTTTCCTCTCTTTCTGACGTGGGAGAAGCTACCAAGAGAGCGCTGAGCTGATCCAGACATGACATTAAAAAATCGACAGTGAAGGTTCGCAGAAGAAAGAAAAACGGAAAAGTATACGCAAAACATGAACGAAAGCTCTGAATACAAAAAAAAACGAAGCTAGAGGTTATTAAACGAAAGAGTTGAAGAAATAAAGATACGTGAAAGCTAAAAATAAGAAAAGAAGAGGGAGAACACAGAAAGAAAGGAGAAGCAGCCATTCACGGTCACCAAGGCAGTATTTTCACTGATTACTTGCACGATAGTTTTTTCCTCCTCTTCAAGCATTTGAGCTATTTCTTTCACCATTTCAAGTTCTTAAGCGAAGAAGGAGACGTTTGGTGAAGGGCAAGCCCTTCGCCAAACGTCTCTTTCTTCGCAACTAACTGCGACCATGTCAAGGTGAAATCGCACAGAGGTAGGAGGCACAAATCGCACTTTTTGAGAAAGGAGATATGTGTATTTAAGCGATAATCTAGGATTACAGATAATTCTTACCAGGTTGTTTCGTGTTTCGAGTGCAATATCATATGCGCTTCTCGTATATACACTTATCTTCAGAAGTTTTTGGAATCGATTTCTCGGAACGTGTCGGGAACCATTTCCGTCCAGCTTCGAAAATACTTCAGGAGTGACTCGTAGGTCAACTCTGAACAATTTCGAAAATTGCTCGAATTTTTTCCTTACGGAAACCACGTAGGTTTTACGATGCGTCAGTGCTCAACAAATTGAATTCTTGCGAAGTTATTTGAGAGAGAGAGCTAAAGTTACTCACGAGAACCAGTTTTAGCTGATTTCAATTCTTTTCATAATTCATTCAGTGCTTCAATTCCGATAAATGCTGAATGGATGTCATATTCATTTTTAGCGGGTAGAATTAACTCAGAAGTATTTGGTGAAGGCTAGTAAATAAAAAAAAATTGAGAGTCGGATTGGGGTCGATCCCAGTTACCTTTGTACCTTATTCCATTCTATCCATATTTTGTCCTGATCGTTTGCTTTTCCCTGTAATACAGTGGTGTCAGAGTTGGTTGAATTTTTCCTTTGTTTCCGTCGCATTTTACTTGTTGATTGAACCATATTTCTCGTTTCAGTTCCTCGTTCTTACGCCTACCAGGTAAGATTAGGAAATATGGAAGCAACTGCTAATCTTAATCGTAGGGTTCGTTCTTTTGCTACTGGTCAGACACCAATTTACCAGTAAGTTTGAGGTGTTTCTCACGGTCATAACCTCATGTATGAAAACAATTGATCTCGAATATTTTCAAATATTCTGTTTCGTTATTGATGTTGTTCATTGTTCTTATTGATTGTTTTGTTCGTTTCGTAGTAGAGACATCCTCTGTAGCATCATAAGTTTTATTCCAATATTAAAAAGTTTTGACTTTTGTCGCTCATAATGAGTGAATGCGAAAAAGGAGGAGGGTGTGTAAAAGACGCACGTACGCTTGCATAGGAAGCGGCATCCGAAGATGCAACTCAGGAAGATTAAGTGCAGACGTCATCAGATTGACCGAGACGAGACGGTGCCAGCCACTGAATGCCCTTTATGAAGCTGGAAGGAACCGTTATTAGGAACATGCGACAGTAGAGGAGTTGGTGGAGTTGGCGTCCTCATCAACACGAGTATGGCAAATATCATCGATTCTTTCGAACAGTTGACAAGCAAATTCGGACGTTTACGGATGATAGGATGAATGCGATAGGATGATGCGAGTCAACACCAGCTTTGACTATCTTCGTCGCTAACTCTCCAACATCAGGTTACGATGTAGACGAAGTCGAAGCTTTTTATAGCGACCTGCAGAAGTTCTAGAGAGAAGATCATACCTTCTACAAGGTCATAGTTAGCAATTTTGACGCCAAAATTGACCCCAGAAGAACGCCTGAAGAACTTCACTTTGAAACCCACAGCTTTAATGGAATGAAGCATTCCAAACTAAGACGGCTAAGATCACCCATGGGAACTCGCAATTTCAGAAGCCCTCCTTTCTACGCTGGACGTGGGAGTCACGTGATGGAGGGTACCATAACAAAACTGACCACATCGTCGTCAGTAAAAGGTTCTGCCGGACGGATGTCGTTATTGTGCCAAAGTTTTATACAGGATTGGATCGCATCAAAGCCTCCTTCGAGAAGATTTTCATTCGCATGGAGAGGAAGGAGGTCGCAAAATTTATAGAACGAAGCCCCAAAACTATCATCGACTGATGTCTCTTCGTTCCAATGGTCTGTTTTTGCGGAGATACCACAATGAAGAACACCGACAACCAGTAGGAGCAGCTTGTAGAACATCTCTACGACTGCGCGAAGAATGTTTTAAAACCGCCAAGAGACGTCTATCTCGGCAACTCTAGAATTGAGGTCAGCTAAGAGCTGCAGGCAACCACGAACTTATGTTCGAGCTTGTGAGGCTTAAGGAGAGGCGATAGAAGAGGACCTCAGAGAGAGGAGAGAAGTGGCACTGGCTAAAGAAGGTGAGGCGGGCAATAGCACTCGCTACACCCGTCGAAACGTCGTCAATCGTAAAACAATAATGACCGCTCTCCGGAACCTAGACTGAACAATTGCAGCTCCAAGAAAGGAGATGAAGAAGGTCGTTCTCGACTTCTCTACAGACCTCTTCGACAGCCACGTTAACTTGCCTCTCCACCATATGGAGGAAGATGAACATGTCATTCCAGAGGTCCTCCCTTCCAAAATTCGACATGCCATCATGTCGGTGAAGAATCGTACTTCACCCGGTCCCGACAAAATCAAGTCTGAGCATCTGAAGAACTTCCCGCCGATCCTTATCATCACGCTGGCGAGGCTCTTCACTCTTTATCTGTCGGAATTGAAGGTTTCTAGGCAACGTAAAAGCAGCAGGAGCATGCAGTTGTACAAGAAGGGAATCCACATGACATCGGCAACTGTCACCTAATCTGCCTGCCTACCATTTGTCATGTTCACAAGAGTAATCCCAAACAGGACTGAAAGAGCATTAAAAGAAAGACGGTCATGCGAATAAGTTCAGCACAGTTACCACCTACATGCTGTTTCAAAACTCATAGAATTGTCGCGAGAGAAATACATACTGCTGTGTTTCACTTTCATCGGCGCAAAGAGAGCCTTCGACTGAGTTGAGACGAAAAAACTCATGGAAGCCTTGGACAACCAAGGTGAGCCTATTCCACATACAAAGATAGTTCGTGTTTTATATATCAACTTTAGAACCAAAATTTCCCCACTCCTCTATAATGTTACGATAAACGTGAAGAGTGGGGTTTGACAAGGTGATACAAAGCCACACAGAATATTCAGTGCCACTCTCGAGACCGTAATGCGTGGATCGGAAAGGGATACCTTGGGAGTGAAAGTTGACGATCAGCAAGCACACCATCTCACCTTTTCGTTGATGACATCATTTTGATAACGACTGCTGGTTGAATTTTATGGAACGTGTGAAAATGTTTCGGCTGAACCTGGTCGGGGCGATGTTCATGAGGAACGGATGGATTTCTGCACCCCCATCCACGCTCAACGGAGCTAATATATCTGTATGTTCCAACTATGCATATCCGGGTCGGAAAATTAACACAAACCACCTGGCCTCCGAGGTGGGCAGGCGGAAACGAGCGGCTTGGAAAGCATATAAGAGCATCGACGATGGAGTGAAGAAGGGTAAGAACACCCGATTCCGTGCTCACCTATCCAACATCACTGTTCTTTTTGACCTGACCTACGCTTCGGAAACAGAAAAAAAATGCGGTCAACGTTATAGAAAGCTCAATAGGAAAGCTAAGATGCTGGATGCTAAGAGTACCCCACTTTACGTGAGCGAAAGAGAGATTCAAAGTTCAAAGGAAAGTAAAATTAGGTGGGCCGGACACGTGATGCGTTTCAACGACAATTGCTGGTCCTAAGCTGCGAGCGACTGGATGCAAAGTGAAATCAAACGCAGTGCAGGTACACCGCTGAATCCATGGTCAGATCTCTTCACAAAGTCCTTCAAAGAAAATATGCTTGCAATTGAATTGCATAAACAGGCGGATCTCATCACCTCTTTCACATTTAGTATAAACCTTTCTCTTATTAGATATCACCTACCCGTTCTTAGAGGTCCCTGCATTTTACTTTCGAAAGATAGTTGGGAAAAACATGAGAATTTCAGCAAATTTGAAGTTTTTTCTCAACCGAGACTTAACCTTGAAGTATGAGAATAAGAATAAATTAAGAAAAATTAGAAAAGTAGAACAGAAGTCAAGCAGGAAAAATTCCTCCTTTATAACATTTTTAAAGTGCATTGATTTTCACAAGGTATGACTTGAGTTAGTGGATCTCTTCGAAGTCACATACGCTTTGACGGACGGTCGAAAATTCGAATGTTCGCACTTTTCTTTGATACGTGACTACGGTAGTGCGATTAAAAATTCGCCACCACCTTTAAATGCAGCATCAAGGTAACCTTTCACTGCAAATTTTTATCTCTATAGATGTCCTGATTCTCTCCAAAGCAAGTTTGGAATGCTTCCGGATCGGGACACTTAACACTGATTTTATTAATCAGGACTTGTTAGTTTCCAGCCCTGTTTCAAGATTAGAGATGTGTGTACATGAGCCTTCTTTCTTGAAGCTTTTTGATATAGACTCGGCTAAGGGCAAGCTGCCACTTCACCCAGAACGTTCTTCTTGGGAATTTTGTCGCTGACCGCTTTCACCTTTAGATTAAAACATGCAACTAGATCTCGTCTATCAAAAGTAGTGCGACCGTGTTCTGAATCTTTTTCACTTGGGTTGCGGTTGTACAGATCGAGCATGCTTTATTGTTATCGCAACTATTGTTATCGCATCTCGCATCACACTATAGAACCATGCAACGTGGTCCACCGAAGAAACTTTTAGAATAATTCTTCATCCAGGAAGTCCACTGTGGTCTTCAGCTCCAATCATATAGTCTTTGAGGCTCTTCGTAGTATACAACCCCAATGCTTTCTGCATGAAGAATAAGATTGGGCTCACCTGCTCTAATGTTCGCCTTTCCTAGTCCTGAATGACAGCCAGGTTTCCCTTTGGCGAAATCACGGGATCATAACCAGAGGTCCCATAATTTGTCAAGATCCCTAATCTCAGTACACGATGATGGATGACTAATAGCCGCTCACCTAGTATTTGTTCCTCATCACCTTTCGTGAAAAACCATGCAAAACAGATCTTTGCGTGTCACCCTCAGCTATTGCTTTTGGTTTCTCCTTCTTTAATACTTTGTCCTTCATCAAAGATGATAACACCATGCTGCTGCTTCACAGAATACTCAGATCTAATATAGTAAGTGTGGCACGATCACTTTCTTTGTTCGCTTGTCGTCCTTCAGGTTCGCTTGCTGCATCCTCACTGTCCATGATAAAGATCTGCATACACTGTTGCATCGCTCCTTGTGGTCAGATGGCGCCTATGCGAAGACAGATTTAAGTGTGTACTTCCACCTGCCCGAGCAGTTTCCAACTGCGTGGTTAAAAGGCAACCGCCACAATATTAGCATAGTTTGAATGTTCTCACGGAACTGGATGCTGTGCGAATCGCCAATCTGAGGAGTGTTACTTAGTAACTTCATGTACCAGCGGATTCAGCGTCTCAGAAAATTTAGGGTTACAACTACCTGACACCGCTTCCGATGTAACAGCATTAATTCTTTTGAAATTACCATTTACCAGGCGAAACAAATAGATTCATTCCAAATTTACGTCTAAGTCGCTGACGAACCCTCTTGTTTCCTTACTTTTCTCTTACTTCCCTCCAAGAAGAAGGAGCGCAAAAGAAGTCTTAGTTATCACGGAAACAGCCACATCAGAGCATTCAAGTGAATTTTAACGAATAACGACGAGTTACTGAAAAGTTGAGTCAAAATCCATGTGTGGATAGCAATTTTCTGCTATGAGTGCGGATTGAGAAAAGTTTCCCGATCGTCAAAGCCTTCAACCAAAAAGAATAAAGATGGTTGTTTTACAAGCAAGTTCAGGTCCCATTAGCGGTACAAGGATGGTTTGCAGAAAAGAGGAAAATACTGCAGTCATAATGGTTGGCGATCTTCAACAAACCCGCTGAGATTCAGCCAATAAAAGATAGTAGCTGCTCCTTGCCTGATACAATTCCATGTTAATGAAAAAGCTCGACGATGAGCAAGCTGGCAGCTAGAAGAACATCGTTCCCAACGACGAAAACAGATTTGAATGTGATGCATTCTTTCCTTCAATTATTCATCTTTCAATCTTTCATCAATTCATCTCACCTTTTCAGAATTTTCTCTTCCTCCTAGTTTTTCCTCTTCATTTTTGTAACAGTACTATAAAGTTAAAGTAAAGTTTCTGGCGTTAATCAATCTGCTTGGGATGCCCCCGATTCGAACCTCCGATCGATCGTGCAGATAGCGGAACCTTTAACCGCTGCACTACACTTGCCCGTTACAGTACTATAAAAAACAAAGTGGTTAAGTCGTTGTCTAAATTAGAGACTGACCAGGAATAGCAAATCCACGTTCATGATAATCTAAACAAGTGGTGATCGTTGCTATTAAAATCAGTTCTACGGAGAAGCGCTGGTGAACGTTAAATTTGATCTTGCATTGAGTTTGTATTGGATAGGCATGAGCGGAGAATAGAACCAAAGCATGCTCTTTTGAGCTAAGGAGTACCTCATTTCAAATTCCATCTGTTTTAAAATTCAAAAATGCTCATAGAAATAGGATGTTCTAGTTAAATATTACATACATAAATGTTACATGTTTCATAATGACGTCCCTGCTCTATAAGATGTCTTTTTTCATTTTGTTGGTCCTTGTCTTTGCATTGCACACATCATCCAATTGGTTGTTCGATACCTCAAATAGGTTTATTTGCGTCTTCTTGTTTTGTAGTTCTTTGAAACCTCTTCTGTTTCCATGTTTTTAAAATGTCATTCTTGTTCTTTTTGGAGTTTTTCATGCCTTATCAAAAGCTGCAAGCACACGCCGCAATTCTCTCAAGGTGCTTTAGCACCTCGACTAAACGCAAGCATAGAGGGTGTCACAAATGCTCCGTTTTGTTCACTTAACACTTCTAATGATCTGAAAAGTAGGAATCAACAGAACTAAGAAATCGGAATGCTATATCTTGTGGAGCGAGATATAGCAATCTGATTAGAATTCTCCTATCGAAAACTGTACGATTTTTGCGAATTTTTTCTTTTCTTGTGAATCTTTAAGTTCAAAAATAGGTGGTCGCGAATTTTCCATCAGCCAACCATCCCTCATTAATTAACGAGTGCACAGGTTCCATGTGCCTGATGTGTGAATCTCGAACGTTTTTGAAAGTGCCGCGAAATCTGCTCAAGCATGAGCTGTATGCTCCACGAGACCTGTTTTTGTCTTTGCTATGATATCATAGTAATCATAGCTATCTTATGTTTTCGCAAGTTATCGTGAATACCTACGGTGTCCTCCTTCCACTTTACATCATCGTTTTAGATCTCTCGTTTGGTAGACCTCTCAATTGATTCTCATGTTGATGGAAGAAAAACAGCCAAAACAGTTAAGCACTTGTCTGAGTTCCAAGCGGCAGAATTAGAAAGGGTAACAAAGCAGAATCAACTGCAACTGAAGATTCTGATGGAGTAGTGCCGAAGAGGATGACATCTTTCAGTGAGTGAAGCACTTTAGTCCAGATAGCTGCATTGTGTAAGCAGGTGTAGTTGCTGACTGTCCTGCTCGATTTCTGCAATGTCTTTTTGAGCTAAGAAGTGCGAGATTTTACTGTCTGTAAAACAATAAAACAAAAATTTTGAAACACTTCGAATTACAAGTTACTAAAAACGATGAAATTAGGTGATTTCTTGGCTTATTTCTGCGTTTTGGATATTTTGGTGCGTTTAGGATTAGTGAACTAGCGGTTTTCGTATTATATTGTGTTACTGGCAAAATTGTGACTACACCTCACGACAGATTTTCTTTTGCGGTCGCGCCGCACCAGGGCACATTAGAGCGGAGCAGCCTCGGCGCAAGCTTCTACTGCTTACTATTACTATTGTGAGGCCGCGCAAAGTTAGGTTCATACTTCCTTTTCTGTCGCTTCTTCAATGTCGTTATTCTCATCAGTCTATCTTCGCTTTTTATACTCTATTGCTCGTTTTCAAATTTATTGCTACGTCGCTTATATTAAAGAGATGTGTTTCTTCTATAAACTCTCGTCGTTTTCTCTTCATGTCTTCCTTTCAGCTTCTGACGTCTCTTCAGAATCGTTCTTTACGTAAATGTGGCTTTATTTTCAATACATTGCTGCTCTTGACTCAAGTCTATTGCCACGTTGCCTGTATTTAACAGGTATTTTGCTTCCATAAACTATGTTCTATTTTTTTCAAGGCTTTACGTTTTTGTATTCTCTCATTTCTTCACTGTCGTTCTTTACATCAGCCTGTTTAGAGACAGACGGAAGATAAAAATTTGAAGTTTGGAAAGAAAACAACAGAAGTTTGTAGAAGAAGTACACCTTTTAAATATAGGCAAGCTGTGAGAACTTGAAAAAAAAGCAATAGGGTATCAGAAGTAAAGTTAGACTGATGTGAGGAACAACTCTGAAGAAACGAGATAAGACAGAAACGTAAAGCCATGAAAAGAAAACAGCAGGACCTTATAGAATAAATATATCTGTTAAATGTAAGCAAATAAATATAAGCAAAAGCAAAGCAATTTAAATGGTATACTTCTTCTACAAACTTCTGTTGTTTTCTTTCCAAACTTCAAATTTTTATCTTCCGTCTGTCTCTAAACAGGCTGATGTAAAGAACGACAGTGAAGAAATGAGAGAATACAAAAACGTAAAGCCTTGAAAAAAAATAGAACACAGTTTATGGAAGCAAAATACCTGTTAAATACAGGCAACGTGGCAATAGACTTGAGTCAAGAGCAGCAATGTATTGAATGTAAAGTAACGTTTACGTAAAGAACTAATCTGAAGAGACGACAGAAGCTGAAAGGAAGACATGAAGAGAAAACAACGAGATTTTATAGAAGAAACACATCTCTTTAATATAAGCAACGTAGCAATAAATTTGAAAACGAGCGATAGGGTATAAAAAGGGAAGATAGATTGATGAGAATAACTACATTGAAGAAGCGACAGAAAAGGAAGTATGAACCTAACTTTGCACGGCCTCACAATAGTGAATAGTAAGCAGTAGGAGCCTGCGCCGAGGCTGCTCTGCTCTAATGTGGCCTGCTGTGACGCAAAACTCCTGCAAAACGAAATCTACCCCTATTGTGTTTTAGTGGCTTGTCTGTTTAGGTACGTGACATCGTTGAGAGACAATAGCTGGATCCAGGGTCAAGCGTGTGATGGGATTTTCCTATGGGAGTTTGGAAAAAAAAGGGGAGGGGGGGGGGGTTGCAAAGGAAGGGGGTCGCAAAGGAGTGTGCGGTGGCCAGTTGTGAATGAGGGTAGCATGATAACCAGCACAAAATATCACGTAGTAATTAAATAATTACATACATAACAAACCACTACAGTAGGTAATATTAAATGATTACACAATATATAAATATTACATATTTTGTATTATATTATTATATATATTATATTTATTTCAGGCGTTGGGCAGTGAAATGGAACTATCAACATTTCGTTTTGACAATCCCCAATGTATTAACAATGCAATTATGAGACCACGCAGGTTCGACACTCCACTGAGGCAAATTTGTGTGTATTGTAATTTCTGTGCATACA
Organism: Necator americanus; assembly: GCF_031761385.1. Classification (NCBI taxonomy): domain Eukaryota; kingdom Metazoa; phylum Nematoda; class Chromadorea; order Rhabditida; family Ancylostomatidae; genus Necator; species Necator americanus. Next base: position 23,076,481 of record NC_087376.1, read on the forward strand.
CATTGTTAGGTCTGCGAGATCGCGAATAACTTCGTCATAAGAGGTCGTACTATGTGCTTTGATCAGAATTTGAAAATAATTCATAGATTTTAGATTAGAAATAGAATAGAATAAAACATGAATAAAAACCAGTATTTCAACAGCATTTCAGCAAATTTGCGTCTTCTAGTAAATAACAAGTTTCGCGCATGTGCATCTCCACGATCATGATTCAGATTTTTGAGCCGTTTGGTTCAAACATTTACTGTTTCCAAGTTTTACCCTACTCACGTTCACTCATATTTTTTCCGCTAGAGTTTGAAAGTTTTTGTTTTCTAACCTCATTGTGTGAGAAAGGTCTGGCAACCAAAACGGAATTTATTAAAAGACGCTCTACTCTGCTCTAGAAAAGGCTTATCACTAAACTGAACAAGCATTCCTAACTGGTTTGGAAAGCGATTACAAACATGAAGACATGTGGAATGTATTCGTTGCGCAGAATGTGGGAATTTGGAGTTGTGACAAACAGAAAACTTTCTCAATATAAATTTAATTGTTTTTTAGACTTAGAAAGAGAGTAGTACAAATTCGTTAGATCTCAAGCTGACTTTTTAAAACCCCACTCTAGCCGACATCTGAACGGCGTGTGTTCAAAGTAGTTGACTTGAACAAAACATCGTTGATAACAAACAAATGTTTAGAAAAATGACACTTTCGATAGAAAAACTTGGCTTGACGGTGGATTGTTGTCGTGTTACTAGCGTTGTAAACGAAGTCACTGTTGATTTTGATGACTTCAGATCTTCGCAACCCATATTCGCTGAGTCGTGTGCACCTTCTGATATCTTATACATTGTGCACATGCAACTCTTCAAAGTAGTGATGATACGTAGAGCAATGCGGCCATCTTAAATGTGGCCAGTCGACAAGAACGACAGGGTTATACTGGTTGGAAAATCTGCTTTTGGAGTAGAGCAAATGTTTTAAACCATGTGCATTCTTCGAACTGGATCTACATTTGTTAAATCTATTAAAGTGATCTCGTGCGCTTAGCCGTAAATTAGAGGCTCTAAAACAATTAAAAGATCCTGTGAATGTTCATGCTTTGAAAAGATTCTCTAACGAAAGAAATCGCAGTAAATTCGTCATTTTTGGAAAAAAAGGCCTGCTCTACAATGCATCGTTGCTCACCCGGCATGGCCAAGACTGGAAATTTTATTATATACTCTAAACACCAGGAAGTAAAAAGTGTAACCACAAAAAGTGACCAACAGCGATAGTGAAGTTGAAGTGCATTTGAAGGTCTAAAAAATTGTCCTGTCTCTCGTTTTTTTTTTCTATCGAAAGTGTCATTTTTTAAAACATTTGTTTGTTATCAACGATGTTTTGTTCAAGTCAACTACTTTGAACACACGCCGTTCAGATGTCGGCTAGAGTGGGGTTTTAAAAAGTCAGCTTGAGATCTAACGAATTTGTACTACTCTCTTTCTGAGTATAAATACAATTAAATTTATATTGAGAAAGTTTTCGGTTGTCACAACTCCAAATTCCCACATTCTGCGCAACGAATACATTCCACATGTCTTCATGTTTGTAATCGCTTTCCAAACCAGTTAGGAATGCTTGTTCAGTTTAGTGATAAGCCTTTTCTAGAGCAGAGTAGAGCGTCTTTTAATAAATTCCGTTTTGTGTGTGCCCGAATTTTCTCACACAATGAGGTTAGAAAACAAAAACTTTCAAACTCTAGCGGAAAAAATATGAGTGAACGTGAGTAGGGTAAAACTTGGAAACAGTAAATGTTTGAACCAAACGGCTCAAAAATCTAAATCATGATCGTGGAGATGCACATGCGCGAAACTTGTGAGAAACCTCAATGAAATGATCCACTAAAACTCATTCCTCGAGAATAAAGGGCAATAAGATAGAGACTATCTCGTGATACATATTCTGTCATTTGACTTGTGTTATCCACTCTAGTTATCTGAAAACAGAGAATTATTTAGATTAAAAGTTGTTATAAGAGGGCTGTGTAAAGTGAGAAAATTGCTTTCGATTGATCAAATTTGCATTACGAAAAAAAAGCACGACTTATTCCTCAACCTTCTGCATATAAGGTATATATCATGATATATCATGATATATAATAACGAGCTTAGTCCGTGTGTGTGTGTGCATGTGTGTGTGCGTGTGTGTGTGTGTGTGTGTGTGTGTGTGTGTGTGTGTGTGTGTGTGTGTGTGTGTGTGTGTGTGTGTGGTTTTTTGTGTGTGTGTGTGTGTGTGTGTGCGTTGTGTGTGTGTGTGTGTGTGTGTGTGTGTGTGTGTGTGTGTGTGTGTGTGTGTGTGTGTGTGTGTGTGTGTGTGTGTGTGTGTGTGTGTGTGTGTGTGTGTGTGTGTGTGTGTGTGTGTGTGTGTGTGTGTGTGTGTGTGTGTGTGTGTGTGTGTGTGTGTGTGTGTGTGTGTGTGTGTGTGTGTGTGTGTGTGTGTGTGTGTGTGTGTGTGTGTGTGTGTGTCACCAAATTCGAAAAAGAGGGTGCGACGGGTCCACCCGGCCGGCGTCGGATTGGTGCGCTATGGTCATATAGCTATAAAATGGGTTGCGACGGGTCCTGCGATGTCGGATTGGTGCGCCAGACACCCATAGAAGGGGTGCGACGGGTCCACCGGCGCCAGATACCTATAGAAGGGGGTGCGACGGGTCCACCGGCGCCGGATACCCGTAGAAGGGGTGCGACTGGTCCACCGCGCCAGATACCCATAGAAGGGGTGCGACGGGTCCACCGACGCCAGATACCCATAGAAGGGGTGCGACGGATCCAGTCCACAGGGGTTACACTGGCGCGCCGGCGCCAGATACCTATGGAAGGAGGTGCGACAGGTCCACCGGCGTCGAAATAGTGCGCAATAATTTCGTTTGAATGACGCAAAAGATAGATTGTTGCAGCCGTTTCAAAGCCGTGGCCACGGGCGCTTTGCTCTTCACCTTTATGACTACTCCTGTGTGCCTATTTCCTTCTTCTTTCGCCTCAAGTTTGTAGCATGCCGTTCTCAGAAACTGGCTGCTTAAATAGTAGCAAAATGTTTATGTGATTTGACGTGGAACGTTATCTTTATCAGTAGGATGATGTCTTTCACGTTATTTTATGTTAAAAGATCATTCTGTGATAACTATTGGGGGAAAACAGGAGGAACACCCATACTTCGAGTAATGCTTTCAAATTGTATCTATATTATTCTGGCATCGAAGGAGTGTTTGTAGCTGATGATCGAATATTCTCCAAATGTAGAATTGACGCGTTTGGAAGGAAAACTCCGTAACGTTTCGCCTTAATTTATAATATAAAGAAGAGAAGGAAAGCGTTGTTAAAAAAACACAAATCTAATTTTACAGAAAACACCACTACTATTAACTTTCATTGATCCGTGAAGGGGAGCGAAGCTAAAATTACCGAAAGTCTGAAGTCCGGCTTTAGCCGGACATTCAGACTGTGTGTGTGTGAGAGAGAGTCACCAAATTCGAAAAGGGGGGAGGAGGGTGCGACGGGTCCACCGGCGTCGAATTGCTGTGCCGTAGTGCAGTAGCATCGCGCAGTACTTTTCTGTGCATGTCGCGAAAGGTAAGTGAGACGTTGGCTCGTTTTTTTTTTCACCTCTATGACTACCCCACACGTATATTTCCTTGCACGTTTGCTTCATGTTGGAAACACTCTTTCTTCAGAAAGTGGAAACACCAATGCAAACGGCTGCTTAAAATAGTACCCAAGTAAAATAATATAATATAAAAGATTAAATTAGTAATATAATATAATAGATTAGATTATATAAATTTTCATAAGTAAAATAATATGATGTGAAAATAATAATATGAAAGCTGCTTAAAGGCATCACCCCACGAATCTGAGGTGGTGCAGATTTCAGGTGGAGTATTCGTATACAGGATGGGAGACTACGGAGAGAGGGGTGATTCCGTCCATTTCTTCCCAATTGCCGTAAAAAACGGCCTGGAAGATACGGCTTCATTCGTTTTGGCGCACCATTTTGTACAAGAGGTTCGATTGGAGCGCGCCAGTCTTGTGCGGCGCCGCATCTTCCGGACCGTTTTCTACGGCAATTAGGAAGAAATGGACGGAATCACCCCCCTCTCCATAGTCTCCCATCCCGTATACGAATACTCCACCTGAAATCTGCACCACCTCAGATTCGTGGGGTGATGCCTTTAAAATAGTACCCTTAAAATAGTTACATGATCTGTCGTGGAACGTTATCTTTGTCAGTACGATGATATCGTTCACGACATTTTACGTTGAAACATCATTATGTGATAACTGTTGAGGGAAAACAAGAGGAAAACCCATACTCTGAGTACTACTTTCAATTCTTACCTATATTATATTGGAATCGAAAGTGTTTAGAGCTAAATTTTGAATGTTCTCTAAGTATAGAACTGAGGCGTTTAGAAATAATACTATGAAGCCTTTCGCCTAAATTTATATTAAAAAAGTTGAAGAAAGCGTTGCTAGGAAACCAGTAGTTTTCCTTCATCTAGTTAGTTCAAATAAATTCTCAACTACATGTACATGCAAAGCTCACTTTGACTGTTTATATTTGGAGTACACAACTTCATTTAAGGGATGGATTACTTTTCGAGTCATTCGGTGGATGAAAAATGCAAGTGCACATTTTGGAACATATACTAACAAAGCTGGTAGAGCAGTACAAAATAGCACTTAGTTCTTTTGCTTCATGACAGAAATGGTATCCCAACAATACGTCTTTCTTCTCACTGTTTCCCATATTTTAGGTTTAAACCGAAGCGGTCACTCTAACTGCCGTCCCGCCCATATCCACGTATATTTGCTCATGTCGCTATTCTCGCGTTGTTATAACAACTCACCATCCACTTAGTCCTCGTTGACCTTAGCAGTTCTATATACAAACTCGGCAAGAGTCGTTTTTCTGCTCCTGTTCTGTCGACCACTACCTCCTGTAATGTGAAAGTGCCGATGAGGTGCTATAGTATTCAAATTGTATTTGTGTCGTTAGCAGCAAACTGTTGCTCATCACAAAGCGACTGCGATGACAACGTAAGTCGTTTTGAACGAGTTGGCTTTTTTTTCTAAACGGTCTTTTGCCTTTTAGGGTGAGCGAAACACTTTTCTGTGGTCAATAAGGCATCCAATAAATAATTCGCGAGGATTCTTATTTGGTACTATTCACGTGCCGTATACGGAAGTGTGGGATTGTGGTGAATGAAGTGTTTATCACTCCTAGTTCCTCGAGAAACCGTGTTGTTCTTATAAAGTTCAAATCCACGTTTTCTGCTTAAAATTTATTGGGCATACTAACTGGGCAATTTACTCTTAATTAACTTTAATATAATGTTTCTTCCCACAATCTGGAATCCATGTTCTCTTACGCGCACTTTTTCTTTATATTGTTTTATTCTTGCTAAAATAAAGAGGGAGCGCAGTTCTGTCTCAATTGTTTAGGCTGTTCTACGCTACCCTTACGGCTTCACCTCTGACTAAGCTATTCGAAGCAATGTCAGTGTGAAGCTTCAGTTTGCAGTCACCAGCTGCGGTTCGATGAGTATGAATTGAGGAACAAATGCGCATTTGAGAATAAGCACTTGCACCTCGTGTGCACTGTTCTGCGTAACTAATTCAGCGTGAAATAGGTTAGAAAAAGTGTTATCCTCTCTTAACCCTCTCAGCTGTGCAAACAAAGGAATCCAAACCAAACTAACTTAACTGGCGTTCATAGTAATAATGTACTTAAACGAAGAAGAAGATAGTCGGCATTCGCGGGACACGGAGAAGAACAACCAATTAGTTTGACATGAAAGCCCTCGTGATGGGTACCGATTCTTCAGAAAACTGCGGAAACAACATCGAAACAATTCAGACGAAAATAAGTAAAATCCAACTTGAAGAGTACTTGCTTGTTTTCCAACCGGCTAAGTTCAGAGCGCAAAAGCAACGTTTACGTATAAACATTGTGTTTTCAAGTCTCGTAGGGACAGCCTTCAGCAGTATTGAAATTTGGCAATATTTTGCAATATTTTGCAATATTTTGCAATATTGTGAATGCATGCATGCATGCATACATACATACATACATACATACATACATACATACATACATACACACATACATACATACATACATACATACATACATACATACATACATACATACATACATACATACATACATACATACATACATACATACATACATACATACATACGTACATACATACATACATACATACATACATACATACATACATACATACATACATACATACATACATACATACATACATACATACATACATACATACATACATACATACATACATACATACATACATACATACATACATACATACATACATACATACATACATACATACATACATACATACATACATACATACATACATACATACATACATACATACATACATACATACATACATACATACATACATACATACATACATACATACATACATACATACATACATACGTACATACATACATACATACATACATACATACATACATACATACATACGTACGTACGTACGTACATACGTACATACATACATTCGTTCATTCATTCATTCGTTCATTCATTCATTCATTCATTCATTCATTCATTCATTCATTCATTCTATGAATGAGGTGGCGGCACTGGAGCAGCGGCAGCAGCTCGCCACATCAGCAGCAGATTAGGCGAGGGCACCACTACCATCAGGACCGTAAAGCCCTGGTTCGCTCGTTTCGCAAGCGGAAACACCGACTTCGAAGACAAGCCCCGGTCGGGGCGCCCCCACACTGTCGAAGACTCCGCCATTCTCGACGCTGTCAAAGAGGATTCGAAGATCAACACTCGCAGTCTTACGACGAAACTCGGGTGTAGCCATTCAACAGTCGTCAGTCACCTCCAGCGCTCTTCTACAGAAAAATGTTGGCTCTGCGGATCCCTCATACCAATGACGAATGGCACCCGGTTTACCCGAGTATTCATCTGTCAGATTCTCCTTCTTTGCCAGCATCGAAAGGAGTTTCCCGAGGATCTCAATACTGGAGATGACAGTTGGGTTTTCTACGACTCTAACGCGAGCCGTACTGTGTGGACGCAAGACAGCCGACGCCGCCAACGCAAGAGAAATCGGACCTCCACCTCAAGAAGTGTCTCCTTTGTGGCTTCTTTGATTCGAAGGAAACACTTTTTATTAGCTGCTCCCACAAGGCCGCACCATCACCGATTCGCTAATTAGCCCCAGAAGCTCACATCGGTTGTTCGAAAAAACGGCCGGGGCGAGCTTCGGTGCACCTCCTCCACGATAACGCTAGGCCCGTCTAGCTAAGCAGACCCATGAAAAACTGGAGGAGTTACGTTGGGACAAGGAGCCCTATCCCCCCTATTCTTCCGAGGTTGCCCCCTCAGACTACCACTTAATCCGGCCCCTTAAGGCTTTTCTACCTAAGAAAATTTTCATCAAGTTTGAAGAAGTCGAACGGGAGGTCAGCTACTTCATCTCACAGTCTCCTCCTTTTTGGAGAAAGGGATCGCTGATCTGCCCATTAGAATGGACACTGTTGTAATTAATAATAGTGATTATATTATTGATTAATTTCTATTGTAAGCTGAGTAGAAAAAATAAAGCAGAAAAGTGACAAATGGTGACAAGACTTTCTGTCCAGCCTTATACACTCATTCATTCATTCATTCGCTCATTCATCATTCATTTGTTAAGTCTCGCCGTTCTGCTTGTTTTGCTCCCTCTTTCTTATCATAATGAATTTAAAAGATTCTTTTTAAATGAGAACAAAAGTTTACGCACTAGGAACGAATGGCAACAAAAATTCTCTTCGAATTTTTCGTACGTCATGATATCAAATAGATGCGCCTGAAGGCAGATGTGGTGGTAGGGGTTCCACTCCATATTTCTGCTTTCTGGGGCTCAGATTGCTGCGGCTGTGCTAGAAAGCAGTATGATTGGATGACACGCATCAAGCGGTGCCATTCAAATGTGTTTGCACCATAAGGTAATGAGAGGAATTAGCGACGTCGTGTAGATGCGTCGCAACCAGGAAGTAAGAGGGAGAATGGACGGGGGTAAGACGGGTATTACGACATTATAGCGCGTCAACGTTGGAAAGCAGTAAGATGAAGTGTGACGCTTCCCCTGCATGGTGAATCACCGAAATGTACTCTTCCGTATGCCAATTCATCGTTACACTACGTTATACGCAACTTGCTTGCTAGATGATTACCTCAGAAGTTATACGCATGCAGGCGTCCCCTTTAGTAGGAGTCAGCTGTTTACGTGATCTGATGTACGACTGTTATCTTTATCAATATGATAATGACATTCACGTTATTTAACACTATCACACCATTCTACATCAACTGTTGGGGCAGAATACGAGAAAAGCTCAAATGCTATAGCGGTAAGTAAGGAATATCATGCGACAAAATTATGGTCTTAGGTTGTCATATATGTATATGTGTGGAACGAAACATCATAGAACAGAGGAGCAGACTCCACGTTGACGGCGTTGGAATCAGCGCAATTATTGGTGCAGCAGTATCGAGCAATAATTCCGAGCGGATTCGTCAGAAGGGGAATGAGTCGTGATAAGCTGTTTCATAGCTGTGATAACTGCATGTGTTGCTTTTCATCCCTATGTATTCTTCCGCATGTTTTTTTTTCCTGCACGTGACCCTCAGGTTGATGACATCTTCCTTCAGAAAACAGCTGTTTGAATAGCAGTTAACAGGTTACTTGATTTAATTGTTGGAGAGAAGGACGAGAAAGTCTAATACATCGACTAATGTTTCTAAATTGCAGCGATAAAAGAATATATATGAGTGGAAAATTAACTATGAATATTCTTCAAGTGAAGTACCGAACTCATTAGAAAGAAAACCGTTAGATCTTTTATCGTTGCTTAAATTACTCTAAAAAATGGACGAAAAAAGCATTGTTAGGAAAAGAAGGATTCAATTCCGTGGCAAAATAAAAAGAAAGAAGCGTTACTTTTAATTTCTACAGATCAGTGAAGGCTAGCAAAGCGAGAATCACAGGAAATGTGAAGTCCAACATTATCTGGAAGTTCAAACTGGTTACTAAATAAGTGTGCTGAGAAAACGTATCTTGACAACAATCTGCCATTTTTAAGGTACAGCTTCCTAACAATGCTTCACAAAACAACTACTAAATTAGTCGTAGATCTAATTCATCTTGTGGATGTCGCTGTTATCCTTTTTCTCATGTGTTTATACCCGAATTTCGGAGATTTTAAGAGCATATATTTTTGCAGTTTCCGACCGCGTTCGAGAGGCATTCTCGTATTCTGACACCGTCTTATTGGAAATAGATCTTCGCAATGAAGACACCGTAAAACAACTCATAAAATGTAAGAACCTCAGAAGGAATCAAACTGCTGCTAGCTACCTGCATCCTGCACTTTATCAGCGCATTCACCGCTGTGAGCAGATTTTCTTACCTAATTTTGAAGTGCAACGTATCAATATAGTCGGGTCAAAATGACATGATGCAGTTGCGTAAGCGGCTGCGGTCAACGTGGCGCAGTTGGGATCGAGCTGTGGCCATCGCGAACTGGAGCTACGAGTGGTGCTCGAAAGGGTATCCCTAAATGCTTACTGCTACGCTCCACCCATCCACGTCTTGAGCGCAGCCGCAGTCCCTGTCGTTTACTCTACTATATGGAAAATCCCATAGTACATAAGTAAGAAATAAATTCTTTGCATAGTTTACTTATAGTTATGCAGAGATTTCAACGAAGCCTACTCATTTGGGTTGGGTCGCGAGAAGTGCATCGCCCTGATTTGTATAAAAGAGCTAAGGAAATGTACGAAAATTTAGTCGGTAAGGTTTGGACATTACTTTGGACATGTGTGCCACATGAAAAACAAAAACTTGTTCAAATAATTTGTGGTTAGCGATAGCAGATCACTCATTTGATATGTGAAATGAACATATGCTTGATTTGGCTTGACATCTTTTGAAGAAATACAAAAAAAAATATTCAGAGGAAGATTCAGATTCGTTCCTCAGACACTGGTGATGTTGGAACGACCTGAGTCGCCAAGGTTTTTGCAAGAATATCAGCAAGGAGATAGGAAAGTATTAGGCTGGACAGAAAGTCTTGTCACCATTTGTCATTTTTGTGCTTTATTTTTTTTCTACTCAGCTTACAATGGAAATTAATCAATAATATAATCACCATTACTAATTACAACAATGTCCCATCTAGTAGGCATATCAGCGATCCTTTTCTTCCACAAATGGGGAGACTGTGAGATGAAGTAGCTGACCTCCCGTTCGACTTCTTCAAACTTGGTGAAGATTTTCTTAGCTAGGAAAGCCTCGAGGGGCCGGAATAAGTGGTAGTCTGAGGGGGCAACCTCGGCACAATAGGGGGATAGGGGGCCTTGTCCCTGCCTAACTCTTCCAGTTTTTCATGGGTCTCCTTAGCTATGGGGCCTAGCGTTATTGTGGAGGAGGTGCACCGAAGCTCGTCTTGGCCGTTTTTCTCGAGCGGCCGATGCGAGCTGACTAGCGTATATGGAACTGGTGACGGTGTGGCTTTGCAGGAGCAGTCCACAAAACAGCATTCTCCTCGTATTTCAGAATCAATAAAGGAGAAACTTCTTGGGGTGGAGGTCCGATTTGGTTTGTGTCGGCGAGTCTTCTCCTCGAGAGGCCACACAGCACAGTGCGCGTTAAAGTCGTAGAGGCCCCAACTCTCATCTCCAGAAATGAGATTTTCGGGAAACTCCTTTCGATACGGGCGAAGGAGGAGAGACTGGTCTGCTGCTGATGTTGCGGGCTACTGCCGCTTCTCCAATGCCGCTGCGCCATTCATAGAAGATGATAGCTCGAAGTTGCTCTTGCGTAGTTGACATTGTGGTTAAAGTTAAGGAAGGCCTCCTGGTTATATATATATATATATATATATATATATATATATATATATATATATATAGTATATACCTATTGTGAAGAAGCTTCGAGAATGTTTTACAACTACAACATGGTGCAACATGAGTTCCGCCCAAAAATGGAAAGTTCTGGAGATTTCGAGGAATTGGTGACAAAATTTTCTGTCAGCCTAATAGATATAACCGATACCTCTACACTATTAATAACTGAATAATAATTCTGCGTCCGACTTTGTTCTCAAGTGACTCTTAAGGTAATTGGAATCGTAAACGTCCTGAATGGCTCCTGTTTGCACTGTACCAGTTATGCGAGAATCTCCTCGACCGTGCAACTTCTCCTGCGCTCGATGTTTTCCTCGCTAACAAGGCATATGAGGAAGAGAAACAGATTTGTGCGATAGAAACGACACAGGAACAATGCAATCCTATTAAGTCGCTCACTCAAGATGAGGTAAGTATGAAACTACACAATTTCTCAGCTCATAGTTCATCACGAGATTTTATGACACTTTATCACAGCTAAGATAACATGTTCTTCCTCATACTTTTTTTTGAAATATACTCGTACTGCAAAACTGGCTGAAACTCCTGCATAGTCGCATGTGGTAGACCTGTATAGAACAAAGTAGTAATGTTGCGCGCATTAGCACCATTTATGAAGTAGCACAAAAAGCGTGATTTGACTAGCGTCAACAAAGGAATGTCAAGTCCTGTTGGCTATTAATAATCGACTTTTTTTCCTTCTTTAAGAAGCTGCGGATTTGTGGCAACCTATAACGAGAACGTGATAGCGTCCGTCTTGATATTGACTGCTCAAAGATTTGGGCCTTCGAAAATTAAATAAATAAAGGCGCAAAGATCATGGGTATTTCCATTTCGTCTTTTTTTTTTCAAAGATACCCATGGTTACTCGCGCTGAGACAATGTTGAAGATCACTAGATGACTACGACTACCGTCAGGCGGTCACCTACACTCTCGAAAACAAGCGGCGGCTTCGAAAATAGTCCAATAATTTCCACATGTCTTGCAGCATAATCTCATAGTGAAAAAAATACAGGTGAATTATATCTAGCATAAGTCAGCAGATGGTTCTCCAAACCGTTTTAAGCAAATTGTTCGCCAGCAAATCAAGTTCATGAAATACAAGGTTTTGGTGATTCTCCATATTCTCTAGCGGAAAAGATTGTTCAATGTTGATGTCAGTGCTATGCAGTTACAACTGCTCCTACGGTGAGAAAAGGGAGGGAGGAAGAGGGTGGAAGCTGTGCACTTGATGACTTTGTCTCTAATCCCCTACGTATTTTGTTCAGATTGTTTTCGCCATCAACTGTACTGTGGCCTATCTGGAACATTTGTACATCACGGAAAGACTATTTGAAATAAACACTGAAAGATCTATCTCGACGCTGGTAAAAGAATATAGGTGTGGAAACTTAAACGAGCGTTATTTCCAAATAAACGAGTTTCCAATGGCCGACTTCTTCACAGAAAAGAGCGAAAGGGACCTGGCGCTAAAGGTAGGTATTCCAGTTGCTTTTTTGGTGAACTCAATAGCAGGTGAAAGAGGTTGTAGACTACAAACTCAACCAGATTTCACAAAATGAGCCGTTCAGATTGATCACCAATTGCGAAAAGATATCATTGCCAGGAGAAACAAACGAATGGCTTATCGTCTTGATAGCCTTCTCTCAGGCAATCCACATCTCACTATATTTTCCGCCATTGGAACAGGTATGTACATCAAAGTTTTCCGACAACTTTTTGGGCTCACTCTCTTAAAATAGATTAAAACTTTTCTTCAGAGATTTTGTCCATGTTTGAAAAATCAGCAGAAATTATTGGGGCTATTCTTTTTGCAGTTGATGTAGAAATAAGATATTTTAGGGCATTTTTTCGGGAACAACAGTGTAATTCAACATCTTCAGCAGATGGGTTATATTGTGAAAAATGTACGTGATCATGATGCCATGTAAGTCGTAATTACTTACTTAATAGTCTGCGGATTGACCTGCTTAATATTTATATTTGCAGACTACCACCTCAGAATGTTGGTGAGGAGATCACATTTAATTTTCTATGGTTGCGTGATCAATCCTCAGCGCCAATCGTGTCTGTAGAAGTCACAGAGGTCAAATCCACATCTGCTTTGCTGTACTTCTGTGCATTATTTTCTCTATTCCAACTGTGTTAAAGAGCTCTTTCGAACTCGTTCGGATCATTCTATCCTTATGGTAGTCTCTTTGAATGATTACACTATGCATGCTGAAGCTTTATCATTACATGAAAATAATACCAAACGTGGCAGTTAATAACACTGGTTGCAAATAAACTAGAAAGGCAAGTAGCTTTTACATCGCTGTTCACTTCACAGTCCCGCTTAGGGATTCTTAAAGAGCAAAAGAAGAAACAAATGCACCTATAATTTGAGCATAACGTGATTGCTGAAAATGATTAAGAGAAATGCGTTAAAACACAGGATGCGCTAAAATTAGCTTTACCATACATTTCTGTCTCTGAAGTACAATGTCTCTGAAGTGTGGCCGGAGCGCACCATGGTGACAGTTGAAATGTAATTCCTTCTTGATGTCACGAGGTTCGTCTCCACAGGTAAAACTATCAGGTTTAGTAGCGGTCATAAATAGCGATTCAGCAAAAGTCACCCAAATGTTCGGAAAGAGGGACTAAGGAAACCACTATGAAACCTCTAATTCTAAAAACCCCTAAGTTTTTCATTAAAAAGTTTGACCTTCAGTGAACCTCAGCATAGTTGGATGTCGTATTGATTTTGATAAGCTGTACACGAGGTTGCTAAATAACTTCATTAGCTAATATTTCGGTAGAATCACCTTTTTCGGAGCATGAAATGGGCGATTCAATTCACAATTTAAATGACCAAACCTCTTCACAACTAAACAGATAAACTCCGTGCCTACTTCTTTAATCGCCAACTTAGCAACTACACTGAGTGCTCACCTTGGAACGGACCGCCTAGGCGTCTCCGATCCAAGGTGAGCATTCAGTGTAGTTGTTAAGCTGGTGATTGAAAAAGTAGGCATGGAGTTTATCTGCTTAGTTGTGGAGAGGCTTGGTCGTTTAAATTGTGAATTGATTCGCCCATTCCAGGCTCTGAAGAAGGCGAATCTGCCGAAACGTTAGCAAATAAAATTATTTAACAACCTCGTGTAGAGCTTAACAAAATCAATACCACCCTAATTTTTCCTTTCCGCACGGTCTGCATATCTCAAAATTTGGATGAAAAGATCCAGAAAAAGTCGAAAATTTTAACTTTTGTCCCATTTAAATTCCATTTAAAAAAACCTAGGAGATAGAAAGAAAGAAGGTATGACTGTTTTGTACGACAAACGTTCTTCTATGAAAAACTACCTAAAATTCTTTTTGGTCCTCTTATCACGAAGTTATTTGCGATTTCCCAGACCTAACAATGTGCACAGAATGTGAACGTTTTTGGTTGGTAAGTTCCATAAAATCCACTCTAACTGCTAAAAATTACGTATAATTAAATTCTTCATTTTTTAGCTTTCGAGTATCTAACTCTCTTGGAAGGATTTGCCTCTGCGGGGTGTCGAATGTCCCATTGTCATATTATAGGAGCAAAATGATTTTTCGAGGTTTTTTCTTGCGTCGTTCCTCTGTAATTCGACCTATGCACCTGACTCCTCTCCTTTTCGTCGAATTATGTTCTTTGCTTTCAATAGAAACTAAAATATTTGAGTAGCAGCGTTTCAAAAACATTTCAGTGAATTTGCTTCCTCTGCTATTCGGTGTTTCTCTGCTTCTGTTAACCAAAGGTTTCCTCATTGGCCATTTATCATTGACGGGGAGGGGGCAGGGGTTGTATTCCAGAGGATCGTGTTCCATCACCACGGATGACCTCGGTTAGAAGATTGAGACGATGCGACGAAGTCGTCAGGAGTGGCCGTTACTCTTCATAAGTTTCCATTTGAACAGATATCCTACGGCAATATTGACATTATATAGTTGCCCTCCATTCAGTATGTCGTACATTCCACTTGAAAAGTCAGCACAAAAACGGACAGATTCATTCTCTTTCTGAATTGTGACGATAGTAGCAGCCCACTTAGATTGACAGATCGCGGGAGCACGTTAGCAGTCACCAGCCGGTGGACTTTCTATAAGATGCAACGAAGAAGAGCATACAGGACATAATAGCTGTTAGAGATGCTGGTCCGGTTTCATTGTAAAGTTCATCTTCGATTTTGTGCAGCATTCCAGTCCTGGTGCAAACACTGCAGCAAAGTACAACGTGAGTAAAAATCGTGGATTGATGAAGAGGGTACGTTACACATCACACATATGTTCTTTGGTGAGTCGTTCGGAAAGAGCTTTAGGTAGTATTCAGTTGAGTTTGAGTAGCGGTGTTGCACCAACTATACACGTTTTTCTCTAACCGGATGTCTGTCCATGTCCAGATTTGCCCATCGGCTTGTTTCTGGCGGATTTCATTGTTACGAGTTATGGGTTACTATCCTGGAAATTTTGAGAGCTACTGCAATCTAACCCTCATAGCTCGCGAGAGTTACATCAGCTCCTGTGTCAAGACGCATCCGCACGGTCCATATATTTATACTTGTTGATCGATGTTATTGACCAGTTCGACGTCATGCGACAGTAACGGTTTCTTGCTTAATCACTTCTCATTACCTGGCGCTGTGGCCTTGTTGATGACGTTGCAGTCCTTAGCTCAATGCGTTCCTCCATAGCGGAAGAACGACAGAGGTAGGTTCCGTGTTTGATTCTTCCTAAAAGTGACGGCTTTGGTTGCGTAAGATAGCGATGAAAGTTGGTTTCCAACGAGCTTGAGATCCTCTCAATCAACTTTTGAATTCCTGCGAAGAGGTCCCTGGGCGATCATTGTTTATTGTTTTTCTTCTCGCCTTGACAATGCACGTGCACAGATATCAGCATTTTCGAGAACCACAAGACCACAGGTCCACATAAAATACTTCACTCGTTTCGGCCTATCGTTACCTTCAAAGTCTTCTATAAGGTCTGGTTCGTGAATCATGTGAATGCGACGGTATCGAGTTTCTAAACGGTCACGTTTCTTCAGCGTCATGGAGAGTAGAGTTGGCCAGAGAGGTATTGATAAGAGAGAGGAAATGACATCATTATTCAGACAGTTACTGAATTCAGAAAGTCGTGTCGAGAGTGGGTCAGCGACGAACATGAAAGGCGTGATGATGAGTGTAGCGACCACGGTTAAGAACATTTGTCGATGAACATGAAGTTAATCTCCCATGAAGTTAGATCGACTATCTTCTGCAGCTGCCTTACTTGAGCGCCTATTATCAATCGAAGCGTTTCAGCACCGGTGGTCTTTCCCTATGAGTTGCTTTCTTCAATTCTGACTACTAGTTGCTGTAGCCAATAACTGGGTAATTTTGTTCACTCTGAAAGACGAAGCAACCTTGTCATACAAGGTCGATTCAGGAGTAGTTTCAGGAACTTCTAAGATCTAAAATTTGAACGATCATACTATAACAATTATCGGAGCGTTAATCTGCCACAACACTACAATAGTCGTTGACGGGGAAATCCGCCATCTCACTAGAATAGTTCTTGAATGGGAAGTAAATATGTAAATGGTAAGGAGGTAACAGGCGTATGGGACATCCTAATGTTTGCCTAGTTTCATTCGGTACAGTCAACCATACTGACGTTACATCTTCGTGGACGGATCTGTCACGTGGACTTGTGGGCGGAGTTCGACTCGCGTGATTCGCTACCCTACGTTCTGTACCACTCCGGCTAACCAAAGGCCGATTGGATCATTGTCCAACAGCATGCACGCATTTGAACGCATGGTCAAGGATAAAGTTTGTTCTAGATCCCTGCACGAACGAGAGCAGCTTCAGCACGAGATTTTTGAGAAAGAAACCAAAAGAATTCAGTATACCCTTCGTGTACACATTTTCGGCATTGCAAAGGCAATGGCCTACCAAAATGAAGCCCACTATGGGCACTTCTGCTTTTCAGGCTCCTAGTAAGCAGTAAGTAACTTTTCCGGCTCCTGTGATCATTAACATCAGTAGATATTATCAACACTGAACCACTATCTCTCTTTAAGGAATATGCCTAAACGCACAATTATTAGTGCAATGGTAAGGGGCTAATCTTTTTTTTTCATGCGTCGGTAAAATTTTCAAAAACCTATGTTCTTAAATATATATAATGCTATATAATGAGCTTAGTCCGTGTGTGTGTATGTGTGTGTATGTGTGTATATGTGCGTGTACGTGTGTGTATGTATGGATGTATGCATGTGTGTATGTGTGTATTTCAATGCCGGAAACAAGAAACTCGAAGATTAGCCTCGCTCTGGTCGACCGACTGCAATATCTTTCGACGAACTGGCGGAACAGCATCCATATGAAGGTGTGCGGTATTTTAGTGCCAGTCTTGGCTGTTCGCTGTCCACCGTGAGCAATGGACTGTGATCTTTCGGAATGGTGAACAAGCTCGGTCAGTGGCTCCCACATACATTGAGCGACGGCAACCGCCAAAGACGCCTGGACATTTGCACTCAGCTGCTCTCCAGAAGCCGCAGATTTGACTGGCTGGACATCATTGTCACTGGAGATGAAAAATGGGTCCTCCACGTCAACCACACCCACAAACGTACGTGGTGCGCTGGCGATGATCCTTTCATGGGTGAAATCCATGAGAAGAAGGTCATGCTGAGCGTCTGGTGGGGAGTCCGAACTGCTGCCAGACAATACGACAGTTACTGCCGAGATCTACTGCGCTCAACTGCAAAGACTGGCCGACAGGATCCGCAAGGAGCACCCGAAGCTTGACAACGTTCGCCTGCTGCACGATAACGCGCGCTCTCACATTGCGAAGAAGACTTCCCTGAAAATTCTGGAGCTCGGATGGGAAGTTCTACCGCACCCACCGTACGGCCCGGACCTGGCCCCGAGCGACTACCACCTCTTCCGATCGCTTCAGCATCACCTGGAAGAGAAGCGCTACGATGATCGTGACCACCTCGAAGTGACCTTCGGGCTTTCTTCGCCTAATAGATGTCCAGATTCAGCTAAAGACCAGTCTTCTTACACGTTTCATCAAATCAAGCCAGCATCCATTCCTTTTCATTGGCATCGCGTTCTCGAGAGTGGCACTGAATATTTCAGCTGAAATTGTGTCACCCTGACGAACCCCTCTCTTCACGTGGGTTATGACATCATTGTAGGGGAAATTTTGTTAGTGAAGTTGCTATACAACTCACAAAGTGTTTTTATAAACGGAAAAGGGACGCCTTGGTCATCTAAGGCCTCCATGACCGCTTTGGTCTCAACTATACCGAGGGCTTTCATCAAGTCTATGAAAGACACAGCGCCATCCTGTACTTTCGCGAGACTTCTATCAGTTTTGAAACGGTGTGTATGTAGTCAATATTACTGAATCCTTTTCAAAACCCTGCTTGTCCTTGGCTGTCCTTCATCTAATGTTCTCTCTGTCTTGTATAAGATTACTCTTGTGAAGAACTTGTAGATAACAGACAGTAAGCAGATTGGACAATAGTTGTCGATGTCTTCTAGGTCTCCCTTCTAAAACAACAGCACGGTCTTGCTGGGTTTCCATTGTTTAGAAACCTTGCATTCTGGCAGATAACGAGTGAGGAGCCCCGGCAGTGTGTTGATGAAGACTGGCAGTAGGTTCTTCATATATTCTTGGAATTTTGAACCTCCGCCAAAAGTCCAAAAATGAACAGGAAATATGAGTGCATTGCGATCACAAAGATACTAGCCCCCATATCAAAATCTGTGCATGTTTTGATCTACAGGGCGGGCCATTAGGTCCCCATAAAGAACCCTTGCGACTCGTAATTGTAGTACCATGTGGTGCTGCGTTACCAAATCCAGCAAATGAGGTAAGCACTAACCGGTGTGTTGCTGTTTGAGTCTACGCATCGTTTGTAAGCTTTCTGTAGGGTGATAAGGCGCTTGGGAGAATAAATGACTGATAGCTTTGATTTTTCCAGGCTCTGAAGAAGGCGAATGTGCCGAAACGTTAGCTGTTCATAAATATCAATACCAATCTTTTCTCAGTTTGTTTTCAGAATAAGCCCATTTATACTCTGATAAACTATGATTTCATTTATCACCCTTTGATTTCCATGTCATAAAGTTGTATTATGGCATTCATAATACTAATGGTAACAAATTATCTGCCGTACTGGGCCTTTTTTCAGATGTAGTTGTCTCACATATTTTCTGCGTGTGCTGGTATTCTTATCACCATTAATTTCTTTAGTAATGGCCGCTGTTACTCTTCTACTAATTCTTTTCATTTACTCAATTAGAACATTGAAGTGCTTTGATTTCGTAGAATAAGAACACAGATTTTCATAAAAGTATACACTACAATTGGAAAAACTTGAGAAAATGACTGTCTTAAAGCTTCAAAAGTCAATATAGCATGTGGATGTTTATTAGGATAATTCTTTTTTCATTTGAAGAGTCATGAAAAAGGAAGAAAAAAGAAAACCCTGAGGGGAAATTCTGCTAGGGCAAAGCGTTTAGGTTCGAATTCCAGATTTTCCCACCGATCAGAGGTTCGCTGTAGCCACACACTCGACGGCTCGAAAGCGCCCTAGCGCCAACCAGGCCTTTCATCCTTCTGGGGTCGATAGATTGGTAAAAGTGTTGTCTGGGAGGTTAAAAACACTGAATTGATCATCGGCTGGCCCCCGCTAGTCATTGTACAGGGCAACACGCGTTCCAAAATCTCAACGACGAACTGCAGTAAGACGCCTTGGCGCATCGTGGATTGATGCGTCACTGATTTTGACACCGAGTTTACGTAAAAAAAAATCGAACCTCCTGAGAACAAACATATTGGACAGCGCGGCTGGAAAATCAGCGAGGAGAATGTTGAATGTCTTTCGTACTTACCCTCCCATGGATAAGTCCATTGAACTATAGTTCCACGGCATCTCCTCAAACACTTCTGTTTGCAGAAATTGGGTTTTCGTTCCGCCTTTTGCGTAACTGTGCATAGTTTCTTGTAAGACAAATTTTGCGGATTTCTTCATTAGTGTTGTCGTTTTTCCCGCTCCTAAGCATTGAGGCATGAATCACGAGTGTAGTTGCGATGCATTTGCGTATCGGCTCGAAACGGCGCGGTGAAGGCAGTAGTTGGGACTGTCGCAAACTGCAGCGATGGGTGGTGCCAACAAAGGTTTCACCACGCTATTAGCCGCTACGCTCCACCGAAGGGCCTCGAGTGCTTCAAGTCGTTTTGACCCTACTGTGCTTCTGTGGACAAGATTTACTAGATTTTGCAATGCACGTTATAAAACAGTTGCAAGATTTGTTTCCTTCACATTTCGTCGATATTATGTTTTCTCTAGGAATGCGAATCTTATAGAATGTCTATTTGCTGTAGAGGACAGTATTTCTGTCTCATACTCAAGTCTGGTCTCAACGATATTATATTTTAAAAAAAGTGTACCGACATGTTTGTCGCATAAAATTCAACTCAATTGGGAAAGGGTATTGACGAAAGATCTGCACATGGACAAAGGATGTCTGACACTAATCAATCTGCTTGGAATACGCTGCCACGTTCACTTCAAATCAGAATAGTTTGAGGTTTAGGAACTAACTAACTAAAAAAAAAGTGTAACTAGCGTGCACAATTATTTGCGTGGGTTAGCCGGTGTATGAAGTCAGTGTTGTTATCCTCCCAGACAGGTCTGTTACTAATCTGTCGACCCCGGAGAGATGAAAGGCTTGATTGGCGCTAAGGCTGAATCGAACCAGCAGTCGATCATACTGCAGTCGCAGCGGAACCTCATGCCGACTACGCTACAACACTGACTAAAATAACCATAACCAATGCTATAATATCGTGACACACATTCAAATTCATCAATACGTCATAGTGTGATGTCTCGTATGTATAATTTATACATCAATTATATGGAATGAGTAAATCACAAAAATCAAATCAAGACATCTAGATGAAATGTTCACTACATTCTATATGATGTCATAAAAAATAGATTGAAATAAAACGGAGAAGAATGAACTTTACACGAGAAATTGAAAGAAGCGAGAAACTTACATCTAAAAAATGCCTGAGATGCTATGAAGGATGATCCACCAATATATACAATACATTCGAAAAAAATACCTATAAAATTTCATAGTCACCCACTACTTATGTGTATAAATCTAAGATGAATTGAATAGTAGTTTGCTTTGGATGCGAAAAGAAGAGAAAAACTGTTAGTAAGATTCACGGACTGCATCGAGTAATATCAAGATTTCCCAACTAATGTAGAATCTTAACAGAATAATAAGACAGCTTTATTTATAGGATCTGAAGGTCTCAAAACACTTACACTACTTATTACAACAGCACAAAGACTTCGCAATCCTATGAAGGTATGTACAAATGCCATTCTATTTAACACCTCATTTGGCCGAAAGAGTTTTCATCGGTGTACTAAACGCTAGGCAGTACTTCATATAGGTACATCGTTCATCAAGATATCGGTTGCAGTTGTAAACGACAGTAACGAACCAAAACTCTAATATAAGCGATACAGCATACACCACGAGAATTGAATAGATGCGTATCATCGTGCCTGGAAGCAGAACTACAGCAGTCAAAGACTAGACTGCCCATTCTGAATTAAGGAGGCACGTCACTTCAGCAGCGATCAACTTTCAACAACAACAATGACTTTTCATATTACCAGTAAAAAAAGGAATTTTAACGTCATTACTACGCAAAAGAGACACTTGCAACTGGAAATAGGGGTAAGTTTAGTGCAAATTAGGCTGCACGAGCTGCTGAATAACGACGTTTACGGAAGTTTATGCAGTACAATTCTGCACGTTTGTAGAGTCAGCTTTCATCTACACTGAATGAAATCTTGGTGTTTCTATCTTCACTGCTTTTTCTTGGAACCTAGTTGAGAAAACCATTAAATCTATACTACTTTTTTCTGATTTTTCTTAACTAGTTTTAGAGTTTTAAAAAGAACCAGGACACTTACAGAAACAAATATTCGCGGTGAAGGGTTTGCCTTGATGCTCCATCGATAGATGGCAGTAGGATTTTTAATTCCGCAAAGAGGAAAACCGAAAATTGGGATTTCAGCTGCCCAATACGTGTGTGAATTTGAACAAAATTCAAGGCTCAGCTCACACTTTATTGGAACTTAATTAGCTAGAATATATTACGGGGGAGGCCCTTAGCTACCAGAATTTTTTTCACTTTTCGCACACTTCTTTCCGTTCTTAGCTGCACATGGTCAGGGGATTTATTCTGATAACAATAAGATCTTTTGCACTGATACATGAAAACCCCTGCCGCCGCACAGGGGCTGACAAGATTGCACCACCGAAAAGCGCGAATTGACATCCCGGAGCCGCGTTCATCGGCTGATACGGACTAGAAATTGTTGAGGGAATGGTAGGATCATTATCGACATACGTTATCACATCTATCACCCTTCTGTTCCTCAGATTTGAGAATCCAAGTGAATTTCGAGACCCTTCGATCTACTGCAACAGAAGCTTAATTACTAAGTCGCTATATGAAAAGCTGTGCAAAAGGAAATGATACGAGAACTCTGTATGTAGAAGAGCAAAAAGGTGGCAGATGTAATAACGTATGCCGATAATGATCCCACCATGATTTCCTCTATAATTTCTAGTCAAATCAACGAAATTCTGGGCCGCCAATCCGTTCTTCTTGACGTCCCGATCTTGTCAGCTGCTGTACGACGACCAGCGTTTCCACCTGTCAATGCAAAAGATCCTCTTCTAAACAGGATAGATCCTTTGACCATCTGACCACTAACCAGTGCACCACTAATAACAGTGCTGAAAATCTCACCACCGCTATCCTACGACAGTACCTCCTGCATGAGATGAAAGGAGCACTGTAGGGAATGAGGCAGATTTGCAAACCTTCAGCCTTTAATTCCAGCTTTTCCACAATAGTAACACATTAGCTGATCATTATTTCACTTCTAGTATCTCTACATTACCTATAGCATGGAACGAACTCCTCCGCTCGATTAGTACGCTTTGTTTATATCCGTCAATTCCAGCCCCTATCACCCTTCGTGCCACATTAAATATATCAATGGCGGCTGCTAACCGTTTTTCGTTTTTGATGCCAGTGTGCCCCGCCGTCAATATCATTATGAACGTTCGGTAGCACCAATCTGTAAAAGCCTTGCGCAACTACCTTGGCAATGCCTCCACTTGTGATATAGAGCGTCAAGCCGAAGGAACACATCGAATGGAGGCTGCTCGACCTGTTATGTGTGGAATGGGCCGTTCAAGTACTTCACTGTCACATACTGCCTTGTAACGAACACTTTCAGATTTAGAGACCATTCCGAAACTGACACTTACAATGAAGAACAGACGCGCGGTCCGTTCTGTGCTCATTCGGAACTATCGAGCGGATAACGGATTTGTTGAGCATATAAGTTATCAATGATTGAGGGATTCATTTAACATGGCAATACCCTCCTAACGTTCGCACGCGTGATTGTTGGTTCTTACTTCAGAGTTCATTTACAATGCAAGGAAAACAGTGAATAATGTCCAGGCTTCATATCATATGAGTGCCGGTCGATTGAATATGATCGTCTCCAAGCTGGGCAGGTCTGCAGCGAAGACAACTCGGAATATCAACGCTGTTGAGGTGAGGGGAGCACCACCGAACCTGCTGAAGGCGATCATCAAAGATGATCAGCTTAAAACAACACGAGAGGTTGCCCATGAACTAGTCATTGACTATTCAATAGTCGTTCTCCATTTGGAATTGGAAAGGTGAAGAAGCTCAACAACAGGGTGCCGCATGAACTTAAACGAGTCCTAAAAAAAACGTCCGTTTTGAGGTCTGCTCAACGCCTCTGTTACGCGACAAAAACAATCCATTTCTCGATCGTATTGCTACGTACGATGAGAAATGGATTCTTTACAACAGGAAGCGTCTTGCTCAATGGATGTAGAAGAATGGAGGTTCCAAGAACTTCCCGAAGCCGAAAATGCGCCTGAAGAAGACCATGATGTGTGGTGGTGTGCTACAGGAGTAATCCACTACAGCTTCATGAAACCTGACGAGACCATCACCGCAAAGAAGTACTGCAAAGATCTGGACGAAACGGACCGGAAACTCCAACTTTTTCGCCCGGCGTAAGTGAGCAGAAAAGGTCCGATGCTGCTACACGACAATGCCCAGCCACAAATTTCACCGATAACGCCACTGAAACGAGTTAGGCTACGAGACTCTGCCTCACCCACCGTATTCGCTAGACCTTTCGTCAGTCGACTATCACCTTCTCAAACATCTAGACAGTTGCCTAGGAGGTAAGATCTCCTAAAACCAAGGTGATGCCGAAAACGACTTCGTCAACTCCAAAAGCGCGGACTTTTAAGCACCGGGAATAAGCAAGCTTGTGTCTTGTTGGCAAAGATGCACGGACTGCAATGATTTTTATTTCCATTGATAAAGCTCATGCTGAGGCGAATTATAGCGTTTTGAAGTGAATGTTTGAAAACGCGCAATATTTTTGCACCAACTTAATACCAAAAGGGAAATTCAGTGGAAGCAAAAATATACGTAGGAGCAGCGCTACAACTACCTTTGGCCGCTGAAGGAATGAAATTGACTTTTAAAAAGTTAGCTACGTACACAGTCATCGTGTCGGACGTTATCAGATGCTACCATTGTCTTAATGGAGAAGTGAACTAGCCAGTCACACGAGTAACGCCGACGAGATCACAGCAGAAGTCAAATGTGATCATAACTAGCAAATAGCCACCTGCACAAAAACAGATCATTTAAACAAACTAACAACAAACAACATTGGAACATCGGTTGTAAAGGAAAATTGCACAGTGAACTGCTCCGGAGGGTTGACGGAATTCCCCATCAATGGAGCCCTCGAATATGTCAACGATGGACTCAAGGAAAGTTCGCGAACAATCATGAAATTGATTCAGATATTGATGATTCTATAATGTCAAATTTGAAAGCACTTCTTTCGAATGTAACTAATTTCCTTTCTTCTCTAATGGGCCCAGATTTATTTTTCACATTGGTCATCCTTTTAATAATTCTTGCAATTTTCAACTCCTTCCTCAGACGATTAGAAACTAAAAGAGCATTTAGCCCGTAGAAAACGCACTCATTCTCCATCAGGAGTTTTTGGATTCTGCAAGAAGTTTGAATCTCTGCAAAACTCTACAAGAAACTCAATAATTAAATTCGCAGCCTAATCATTTCCCTAGTCAGCTTCCAGTGATTCACTTATATTTTTCTGAGCTCTGAACTTATTTTTATTTTGTTAAATGCCTTTGTTTCACAACATCGTATATAAACCGCCTAATACAAGCAATAAATAATTCCAAAAAATTCGTCTGCGGTCCAAAACCATAAGCCGTCACAATAAGAATGACCTCTGCCAGGTCGTTATCCGTGTGTTCGGCAGCCAACAGACGGCCATTTGCACATGCGGCCGCTGAAGGACGGCCGCTTACGCCAATTTGCTAGTGCTTTCACTAGCAGTCGCCTTTGTTACCAAAAATAAAAAAGCAGAGATGTTTTCAGAACAACGCGTTATGGCTGTTTCAACGACCTAATCTATCCCCAGAGCATGTCTGCAGTGTGGTAAGATAGGGAGAGTCCTTTGAGATGACAGTCTCTAAGAAATAAATCACAGTACCAACACCGAAACAGCGAATTTCTTAAAGTTCAATTGAACTTAATGAAAAGATAGAAATAATAGCTCTTAAACAACTACATATTGGAGGGCGCCACGAATAGGTAGGTATTCACGTGCACGCAAATAACACCTATATACCTGTGTCTAGAGCCACAGTATTGTGGCTTGGATGTTCCATAAATGGAGCAGCATTTATGAGACGGTAGAAAACAGCTGAGTCAGTCGTAATAGCTATCATCCCGCTAACCAACACTAACGCAAAAGAAATAACTGCTGCAACCTGGAAATACAATACTTTAATTGTAGCATTAAAATTATATAAATTTAACGTAAAATATTATAACAGAGTAACAATTCGCATTCTCGGTGAGAAAGTGTCCTGAGCTTTCTTTTCCATATGTATGAAACTCCCATGGATCTCTTTTCTTCTTGTTTTCTATGATTTTTGATTACTTTTTCATACAACTGTACACAAATAAAATTATGTAGTTTTAATGGTCTTTTTAATTAGTGATATCGTTCAATATGCTGGTAGGGCTCCTCAAAAGTTTTAGTTTGTAGACATTTAATTTCTATCCTTTTCGTGTAATTGTGCATGATTAGCATCTTTCGTTGTCGCAACAGCAAGAAAACCTTCTTTCACTGGTTTCACTGAAAAACTACAAAGGGAAAAAAGAGGTCAGTGCACGGCTTCAACGAAGGTGCGCCGCGTCACCCCGTAACAACACGTTTTGGGCCCACCAAAGATTTGTGCTTCATAAACATTTTGGAGCCTCCACAACGGTTTACCTCCTGATAGTGGCTTGGAGGTGACCTTGGGCGTCGAACTGCGATGAACAGCGGAGGTTCGTCCTCCGCCAGGGTCTTCCTGATCCATATAGGTTGGGCGACAACCTGTGGTGAAATCTAAGCTCGTCGTGGCATGACTGCTTAGTTTGGGGAAAATCTTTTTGCCACTCCAGCATATGCACTGCCTCCGTACCCTGCACACTGGGCCCTGCCATCTTAGACGTCGGACGGTATGGCGACCGGTGAGAGGCGATCAAATCTCAGGTTAATCAGGACGTCATTGATTCTGGACCAAGACGACACACGCATGACTCGCCATGGAGACTGTCTCAGACTGTGTACTTACAACGCGAGAACAGTGTCCACAGACGCTGACCAGCATGCCCTTCTCGGAGCTGCAGAGCGTATCAAATTTCACGTGATTGCTCTGCAAGAGACCAAGTGCAGAACGAGCGACGTACGACAGATGAATGATGGTACACTCGTCATTCGTGGAGAGAAGGTTCCGTCACGAAATGTAGGCGGTGTTGGTTTTGTTGTGCACCCATCTGTCGTCCATCTTGTCGATTCTCACGAGATCCTGTCACCTCGTCTGGCCATTCTTCGCTTCCGCCCTCTGCGCCAAAAACCCATCAGTATCATCAACTGCTACTCACAAACATCAGCAGCTGATGAATCCGAATTGGACGCGTTTTACGAGGATCCGGAGGAAGTGATTCGCAACGAGAAGTCCTTCTACAGATTCGTTGTCGGAGACTTCAACGCAAAACTAGGAAAGGCCACAGAAGAGGAGCACAGGATTGGAAGATTTGGACTAGGGGACCAGAATGAGAATGGCAATCGTCTCGCCGGGCTGTTGTCCCAAGGTGACTGACACGTCGAACAGGAACCAACCGTAGACTACGAGATGCTGCTCAGAGGATTACGAGCCTGTGCTGAGCATGCCTCAAAGCCGTGCACGACAAACTTGGATCGAATTTCGTAGACCACTAAGGAATTGTTGGAAAGAAGAAGGGCTTTGAGACTTGATCCAAATGTATCGCACAGTGAGCGGTTAGTAGCAAACACTAGCAACAGAAAAGCATTGCAGGAGGATCTTTTGAAATACAGGCAGAAGAAGATTCTGGAAACAGCACAAAGAACGAGCCTAAAGAAGTGCCACAAGGATCTCCGCGAATATAATATTCCGCTAGCAGCCATGCTGAGCGAAGACGGGACTCGCACGTCTTCTCGTCTTGAGATGGAAATTATTACCGAGAGGTTCTACTTGAACCTTTTCCGTTCATCAACTCCCTTGTAAAGCCCGATTATCCCCACTGGTGAAGCTCCACCACGGATTCTCCCTTCGGAAGAACGAGTCGCTATCAAGAGCATGAAACCTGGCACAGCCCCCGGACCTGATTTTATATCAGCAGACTTTCTTCGGGCTGGTGGCTATCCACTTCATGTAATCTTAGCAGCGCATGACATCCTACCTTCAGAAAAAGGATACCAGACCAGTGGAAGACCTCGCGAATCGTTCTTATCCATAAAAAAAAGTGACCGAGAGGACCTTCGGAACTACCGCCCAATATGCTTGCTGAGCGTGTCATACAAAGTCTTCACCAAGTTCATCCTCACGCGCATATCCAGGACGTTGCATGAAGCCCAGCCTCAAGAACAAGCTGGATTCCGTCAAGGGATCAGCTGCTTGGACCACATCCAGACCGTGTTGAGGGTCATAGAGGTGTGCCGAGAATACCGCCTGCCCCTTGTTCTAACCTTCGTCGACTACGAGAAAGCCTTTGACAGCGTAGAAACGAATGCAGTACTGTCAGCGCTTGTCGATCCAGGTGAGAGAGGCCTCGTATGTGAGGACACTATCCAATTGCTACGATCGATGCACCACTAAGATACAGCTTTTCCACTGCCCCCTCACCATACCCATTGGAAAGGTGGTACGACAAGGTGGTATTATATCGCCGAAGCTGTTCACGGCTGCATTGCAATTGATAATGAAATCACTACCCTGGGAAGAAAGGGGCATACGTGTTGATGGAAGATTTCTCTCGAACCTTCGTTTCGCGAAGACATCGTTTCCTTCTCGAGCAGTACCAATGAAGCAGAGACGATACTCAACGAATTGAACGAAGCAGGGAAGAAAATAAGACTGCGAATAAACAGAAAGAAGACACAGTTCATGAAGTATGCCTACTGCGAAGGTGCGCATCAGGAGGTACCCAGCGCGGCTGTCAGAATATATCCTTAAGAGTTGTGCGCGTCGATGGTTGCGCTGCACTGCGGTCGGCAGCGACAGGTGACCTTTCCGCTGCTCATGCAAGATGCCCCGGCCATCTTCCGCGTAGATGGGGAAAGTGTGCATGGAGTGATGTGAGATAGCTTATTTCTTATCGGATTCAGAACTTGAAGGGTTTAGAGCTTGGTTTTATTCGTTTTCGAAAACCCATTCGTACTCGCTTTATTTTTCAAGTGCTATGTAATTTTAGTAATATATAATAAGTAATATTACTTTATGTTAGGTTGTTTTATTGGTGTTCGAGCGATCGAAAATGTGGAGTGAAATAACGAGAAAACTAATTTTCAAAACTATATTCTAACAGTTACGATTTCTACCTTCTTGTACGAGTAAAGTTTTGCATTCAAGTTCTACTCTAGTTAGTCGCCTATATATATATCGTTATTTTTACCGAGTAATCTTCAATTACAAACGGATTTCTCATTGTGCAGCTCATTTCTTATCATTCCATTTCCTTATAAACTCGTTTTGTCAGGATATCCAGGTAGAAATATCATTCGCGTCTTCGGTTGAAGGGGGCGGAGCCTAAGGATGGACAGTGCGCCTGGACATGCTTAGCGGCGATCGCTGCTACTGGCACACACATCGGCTGCACCCAATTCACTTGGGTACCTCCTGAGCCCCACTCCCCTACTGCGAGGACGGAGGAGTACAACTTGAAGGCCCCCAAATCGTAGAAACCTCGTCATACGTATACCTCAGGCGTTCTATAAAAATGGAAAACGAATCGAAAGAAGAACTGAATAGAACAATGAGAGCAGCATTCGCACCCGTCAGGGAAGCTACGGACCAACTGACGGACCAAGATCTTCGTGCACGTCTGTTGGACTCGACAGTTCTTCCAGCGCTCTGTTACGCAGCGGATACGGGGACAGACACCGCTGCCACGTCTAGGAAGCTACTTACTACCCACAGAGCTCTTGAAAGATGCCTTCT
Source organism: Necator americanus (assembly GCF_031761385.1). Lineage (NCBI taxonomy): Eukaryota > Metazoa > Nematoda > Chromadorea > Rhabditida > Ancylostomatidae > Necator > Necator americanus. The sequence goes on from NC_087376.1 coordinate 23,106,211, forward strand.
GAAGTTTAACCGGTGCACACAACACCTACCCGGCCTACGCAGCTCCGACTTAAGAGGAATGTCCTGTCTTCACGATCCAGCGGAATATATATCGAAAGCAAAGTATAGGTAGGCCGATCACATTATGAGAAGGATAGACGACAGATGCACCAAAAGAACGCTAGAGTGGATCTCAAGAGATGTTAAACGCCCTCGAGGGAGACCGTCAACGAGATGGGGTGACGTGCTCGCTACACGGATGGACCAGCTGAGAGCTCAGCTGGATACGGCTCAAGGACCTCGTCAACGTGACTCACGAAACTTGAGAACATCTTGGATGACAATGGCGAGGGAACAAAACGAGTGGAAGAGATGCTGGAGCCCGCACGTCCAGTGAAGACGGGTCATCTAAGTGTCTAAGTAAGTAAGTAAACATTTTGGAGACACACAAAAATTAAGTAAACTAAGAAAATGTGGTGGCGCCATCTTGTATAAAACTCATGCACACAATGATCCTTTCAAACAACTTGTCCATAATGTAAAAAAAGGACGAGCAGCTTTCAGGATGAACGAATCTATCCAGAAATTGGCACCAAATATTCCGTCCCAGGAAATGGCTTTGACGCCGATCCACGCAGTCACGAGCGTCGTTGTTGAAACACTGCGACAGAACTACCAGTGTTACTGCGTTTTCTGGTCGACCCTGTTTGTGTGAATACATGATGAGTTGCCCATCTGGTGACGTCTTTATCTGCGTTTTTTTTTTCGAGTTTTTTTTTTAGTTGTAAAACTGATCCAAATGTGGAAACGATGGTACCCTAAGATATCCGAGTGCCGTCACATTATAGTACTCTTTCTCTAGCTGATTAAACATTAGCACTAACGAGACTATCGATTCTTCAAAAAAAAAGTAAATATTCATGCTAGAACAGATAGGGCGTAAAACGTGTAGAATTATTCGATGTACGAAAATATTTGCAAGCTGGTGATTTTTCTGCTGCATGGTTTGTTAGATAAAGTGCCTGGCGTTAATTCACTTTGGATGCGCCCCCACGTTCACTTCAATTCAGAATCGTTTGAGGTTTACGAACGCGTAAGTGGTCTATACAATGACTTGCCGTGGCTAGCCGATGTGTCAAGTCAGTGTTGCCTCAACAGTTCTGGGAGAAAGGGATCGCCGAGCTGCCCGTTAAGCGAGCCACTGTAATGACTTACAAAGGCGATTATATCGTTAATTGATTTCTATTGTATGCAGCGCAGAATAAAAAAAATAAAGAGAAAAAAATTACAAATCTGACAAGACTTTCTTATCAACCATACATATATATATATATATATATATATATATATATATATATATATATATATATATATGTATGTATATATATATATATATATATATATATATATATATATATATGTATATATATACATCATATATAATATATATAAAGTTAAAGTTTAAAGTAAAAGTTATATATATATCATATATATATATATATATATATATATATATATATATATATATATACTTACACAATAGATGCACAGAGAGAGAGGAAAGAAAGTTTTTGAACTCCCTCTCTCCTAACGTATTAAAGGAAGAAAGACTGTTTATAGAACTTATGATAAAACTAAAGTCCATACTTTTTTTCAAAAGAAACTAAGCCAGCCATACTGACTCTAAATAATAATTCTAGTGGTATTCATTGACGTCTGAGCAAAATCTGGATTTGTTCACTTCTCACAGTCTCATAACCTCGTGCTATTATACAGAAAATCTCGATGTTTTCTTCCCAACATTTTTGAATGCCTTTTAATGAATGTTTTTGACTACTGAATAACGTTCAAAATTCTTTGTTGAAATATAGTGATATAAGAAAAGGGCGAATTTTAAACCCACTCTATTTATTCTTATATGAGCTCAATTTAAACTCAAGGCAAGCTCTAAAAAAAAATGAAAAGTCAGCTAAGGTCGACAACAATCAGCCACTAATAATCCTAAACTACGAGAAAAAAAAAGGAAAATTCGCTAATAAGAACTACCTGAACAGCCAAATGAGGAACGAGCAACAACGCTCGATTTTTCGAGAGACCAACAAAAAGAAAAAAAACGGCGAGAGATCCAACGGCTAATCCTATCATTTCAACAAGAAAAGACGCGAATACATAATTCTCTTTCACTCCTCGCGCCTGAAAAAATTCTATACTTTATTTTTCTTGGTGAGAAAACGAAGATAAGTCCATTTAGATGTCAGCCAACGCACGTCCTGTAATCTTCCACTGTGTTGAAAGTAGACAAGAAGGGAATGAATAAGGAAGAATAAAATCATAAAAACATGAACAGCTCCGATGAGATACGCTCCAATCTTCACATGGAAACAGTTGCATAGACAGCGATACTCCTCGGAACTTTCATCGAATTGTATCGGCCGAGGCATCTGAGCAAACAGAGACGTACATATAACACTGCTTATTATCTGACATACAATTCTTACACAAAAAATGTATTTTGTCACACTTTTACTAAGCATGGATAAAGGACAACAAAACAAGGTGCACGGCGTTGGTCAATCTCTATGGGATGCGCCCACGCGTTTGACTTCAATTCTGAATTGTTTCATATTTATGAACACGTATGCATCTTAAACAATGAAGTGATGGGGGCGGCCGATGTATCAAATCAGTGTATTTATCCTTCGAGACAAGGCTGATAGCAATTTATCGACCCCCGGAAGATGAAACACTCGGACGGCTCTAGGGTGACTCCGAACAATTGACCGTGGAGCTGCACACGAACCTCATAGCAACTGCGCTATACTCGTTTCGCAAAGGGAGGCAGCGGTTGTGGTTTAGGAGAGACCATCGCTAACTCCACTCAGACCGCAAACACAGGTGGAGCTAGGGAAGGTCCCTCCTGGCTGGCTCCACCGCACCGCTTCGAACACAGACACTTATTGTACTGCTCTATGTTTGGTTTAGTCAGTCGTTTTGGTCCTCTACTATACTTGGCTGTTTTCTTTTTCAAGCCGCCTTTACTGCTGCAGCTTTCGAGTGACGCAAGTAGAATGCTCTCACGACTAAAACATATGGAACGATTTGGTAATAGATGGTAGAGAGTGGAGAGAATAAACAGCAAACAACTTAGTACATCGTTTTTCAAGACACCCTGAATACAAGGTACTGCATGTCTGGCCCCAAATTGACACATACAACATGCACCGCTCATTTCCTATGCTAGGAAATGCAATCCGAAATTGCTGGCCTCGATATTTTTGGAGTCTTGGACGCCTCTAATAGTTGAGGAACTCAAATATAGTCGAAGTGTAGTAAATATGAACGGTGCCCATGTCGTTGAATGCATTGTTATCATAAAATCAAGTTAGTGAAGTACCATGTTAAGAGCAGAATCTGACGTGGTGAGGGAATCCGCGAAAAAAGCAGGAGACGGGGTCGTAGATTGCAGGATCGTAGATAGCTCCGCTCGTCTCTCCCTAACTGTGGTAAAAAAAAACGGCGTGGGAACGGTCTGAGTTCCTACGAGGAACGTTAGAACGCTCCTCTACATATCCGGTCCCTTCTGCAACCTATTTATTGACTTCACGTGAACAGGCAGTCGAGAACAACTCACTGGATTTCGACCGCTGCGCAGCTGGACACGGTGCGAGCGCAAGGGTGGCGCGTTGCAATTGAAATCGACGCAAAAACAGTGTATTCCACACCGTTTTTTTACAACGATGAAGGAGAGATGAGCGGAACCATAACGGATTCCGCAATCTACAACACTATCTCCAACTTTTCCTGCGGATTCTTTCACCGCGTTAAATTCATGGTATGCTGGCTTTCAGAGACCACCATACGCCCTTCATCTGACTTCCATTTTGTACCTTTGTACTTTATTCCGTAAACCACAGATGGAGACCATCATATTTAATCGACCGGCACCCACATGATATGAAGCCTGCACATTATGCACTGTTTTCCTTGAATTGTAAATAAACTCTGAAGTAAGAACCAACATTCACGCGTGCGAGGGTATTGCCATGTTAGATGAATCCCTCAATCACTAATAACTTACATGCTCAACAGATCCGTTATCCGCTCGATAGTTCCGAATGAGCATAGAACGGACCGCGCGTCCATTCATCATTGTAAGTGTCAGCTTCGGAATGGTCTCTGAATCTGAAAGTGTTCTTTACAAGGCAATACGTGACAGTGAAGTACTTGCACGGCCAATTCCACATATAACAGGTCGAGCAGCCTCCATTCGATGTGTTCCGTCGGCATGACGCCTTACATCACAAGTGGAGGCACTGCCAATGTAGTTGCGCAAAGCTGCCACCAGAGTCCACAACGACGCGAACAGGTCACTCTTGCGGCTTTACAGATTGGTGCTACCGAACGTTCATAATGATATTGACGGTGGGGCACGCTGGCATCAAAAACGGAAAACGGTTAGCAGTTAGCGCCATTGATATATTTAATGTGGCACGAAGGGTGATAGGGGCTGGAATTGACGGATATAAACAAAGCGTACTAATCGAGCGGAGGAGTTCGTTCCATGCTATAGGTAATGTAGAGATACTAGAAGTGAAATAATGATCAGCTAATGTGTTACTATTGTGGAAAAGCTGGAATTAAAGGCTGAAGGTTTGCAAATCTGCCTCATTCCCTACAGTGCTCCTTTCATCTCATGCAGGAGGTACTGTCGTAGGATAGCGGTGGTGAGATTTTCAGCACTGTTATGAGTGGTGCACTGGTTAGTGGTCAGATAGTCAAAGTTTGGAAGAGGATCTTTTTGCACTGACAGGCGGAAACGCTGGTCCTCGTACAGCAGCTGACAAGGTAAGATATGTATGTGTCGCCCACAGCACTGGTGATTTCAACCAAAAAAGCGTGTGAGAAAGAAGTTGCTGGCTTAGGAAGACAAGAACCCGCGAAAAGTCCATGCTCTACTAAAACAGTGTTGGGACAGTACAAAATGATCCTTTGTCTTTCTAGTCCTCAACACTGCCAATAGAATGGTTGTCGGTGAAATAATCCTTCCAATTTGGTAAGATCACTTCAAGACTTTACTGCACCTTGCTGAACAAGCAAGCGTCATCAGCTAGTGAGCTCTAGCACGTCCAGCGACCGAAATAAGCGGTAAGCGATGAAGCACCAACAAAGTTGGATATTGTGTTTTGTGTTCAAAAGATGAGAAGTGGGAAATCTGATGGAGACGACGGAATTAGCGCAGAAACGCTGAAATATCTTCCTCCGCCTTGGATTCGTCAGATGACAAAGATCACCTTTCAGTATGAATCGAGGAAAGGATATCTGACTCGTGGAGACACGCTATCCAAATTCAGCTCCACCAAAAGTTATCTTTCACGGATCCTATCAGCTATAGCTATCGAATCTCTTTGCTGAGTGTTTTGTATAAGGTCTTGGAGTGAATCATACTAAATCGACTTACGAAACATCGCGAAGAAACAACGCGAGAAGAGCAAGCCGGCTACCGTCCTGCCCGATCTACAATCGACCAAGTGTACATCTCCGACAGAGTGATCGAAATGCGGCAGCGGTATTGGAAGTCAATGCAGTTAGCCTTTCCAAACCGTGAACCCGCTTTCGACTCTTCTCAACAGGGCTGCCTCAACACACTTCGCGCCGATGGAGTACCAGAAGAGTTCGTTAGCCTATACGAACCAACGAACAACTGCTGCACTTCTATGACCAGCCGGATGTACATAATCGTTTGAATTGGTAACTGAAACAGGGCTGCTTAGTTTGAGGAAAATCTTTTTGCCACTCCAGCATATGCACTGCCTCCGTACCCTGCACACTGGGCCCTGCCATCTTAGACGTCGGACGGTATGGCGACCGGTGAGAGGCGATCAAATCTCAGGTTAATCAGGACGTCATTGATTCTGGACCAAGACGACACACGCATGACTCGCCATGGAGACTGTCTCAGACTGTGTACTTACAACGCGAGAACAGTGTCCACAGACGCTGACCAGCATGCCCTTCTCGGAGCTGCAGAGCGTATCAAATTTCACGTGATTGCTCTGCAAGAGACCAAGTGCAGAACGAGCGACGTACGACAGATGAATGATGGTACACTCGTCATTCGTGGAGAGAAGGTTCCGTCACGAAATGTAGGCGGTGTTGGTTTTGTTGTGCACCCATCTGTCGTCCATCTTGTCGATTCTCACGAGATCCTGTCACCTCGTCTGGCCATTCTTCGCTTCCGCCCTCTGCGCCAAAAACCCATCAGTATCATCAACTGCTACTCACAAACATCAGCAGCTGATGAATCCGAATTGGACGCGTTTTACGAGGATCCGGAGGAAGTGATTCGCAACGAGAAGTCCTTCTACAGATTCGTTGTCGGAGACTTCAACGCAAAACTAGGAAAGGCCACAGAAGAGGAGCACAGGATTGGAAGATTTGGACTAGGGGACCAGAATGAGAATGGCAATCGTCTCGCCGGGCTGTTGTCCCAAGGTGACTGACACGTCGAACAGGAACCAACCGTAGACTACGAGATGCTGCTCAGAGGATTACGAGCCTGTGCTGAGCATGCCTCAAAGCCGTGCACGACAAACTTGGATCGAATTTCGTAGACCACTAAGGAATTGTTGGAAAGAAGAAGGGCTTTGAGACTTGATCCAAATGTATCGCACAGTGAGCGGTTAGTAGCAAACACTAGCAACAGAAAAGCATTGCAGGAGGATCTTTTGAAATACAGGCAGAAGAAGATTCTGGAAACAGCACAAAGAACGAGCCTAAAGAAGTGCCACAAGGATCTCCGCGAATATAATATTCCGCTAGCAGCCATGCTGAGCGAAGACGGGACTCGCACGTCTTCTCGTCTTGAGATGGAAATTATTACCGAGAGGTTCTACTTGAACCTTTTCCGTTCATCAACTCCCTTGTAAAGCCCGATTATCCCCACTGGTGAAGCTCCACCACGGATTCTCCCTTCGGAAGAACGAGTCGCTATCAAGAGCATGAAACCTGGCACAGCCCCCGGACCTGATTTTATATCAGCAGACTTTCTTCGGGCTGGTGGCTATCCACTTCATGTAATCTTAGCAGCGCATGACATCCTACCTTCAGAAAAAGGATACCAGACCAGTGGAAGACCTCGCGAATCGTTCTTATCCATAAAAAAAAGTGACCGAGAGGACCTTCGGAACTACCGCCCAATATGCTTGCTGAGCGTGTCATACAAAGTCTTCACCAAGTTCATCCTCACGCGCATATCCAGGACGTTGCATGAAGCCCAGCCTCAAGAACAAGCTGGATTCCGTCAAGGGATCAGCTGCTTGGACCACATCCAGACCGTGTTGAGGGTCATAGAGGTGTGCCGAGAATACCGCCTGCCCCTTGTTCTAACCTTCGTCGACTACGAGAAAGCCTTTGACAGCGTAGAAACGAATGCAGTACTGTCAGCGCTTGTCGATCCAGGTGAGAGAGGCCTCGTATGTGAGGACACTATCCAATTGCTACGATCGATGCACCACTAAGATACAGCTTTTCCACTGCCCCCTCACCATACCCATTGGAAAGGTGGTACGACAAGGTGGTATTATATCGCCGAAGCTGTTCACGGCTGCATTGCAATTGATAATGAAATCACTACCCTGGGAAGAAAGGGGCATACGTGTTGATGGAAGATTTCTCTCGAACCTTCGTTTCGCGAAGACATCGTTTCCTTCTCGAGCAGTACCAATGAAGCAGAGACGATACTCAACGAATTGAACGAAGCAGGGAAGAAAATAAGACTGCGAATAAACAGAAAGAAGACACAGTTCATGAAGTATGCCTACTGCGAAGGTGCGCATCAGGAGGTACCCAGCGCGGCTGTCAGAATATATCCTTAAGAGTTGTGCGCGTCGATGGTTGCGCTGCACTGCGGTCGGCAGCGACAGGTGACCTTTCCGCTGCTCATGCAAGATGCCCCGGCCATCTTCCGCGTAGATGGGGAAAGTGTGCATGGAGTGATGTGAGATAGCTTATTTCTTATCGGATTCAGAACTTGAAGGGTTTAGAGCTTGGTTTTATTCGTTTTCGAAAACCCATTCGTACTCGCTTTATTTTTCAAGTGCTATGTAATTTTAGTAATATATAATAAGTAATATTACTTTATGTTAGGTTGTTTTATTGGTGTTCGAGCGATCGAAAATGTGGAGTGAAATAACGAGAAAACTAATTTTCAAAACTATATTCTAACAGTTACGATTTCTACCTTCTTGTACGAGTAAAGTTTTGCATTCAAGTTCTACTCTAGTTAGTCGCCTATATATATATCGTTATTTTTACCGAGTAATCTTCAATTACAAACGGATTTCTCATTGTGCAGCTCATTTCTTATCATTCCATTTCCTTATAAACTCGTTTTGTCAGGATATCCAGGTAGAAATATCATTCGCGTCTTCGGTTGAAGGGGGCGGAGCCTAAGGATGGACAGTGCGCCTGGACATGCTTAGCGGCGATCGCTGCTACTGGCACACACATCGGCTGCACCCAATTCACTTGGGTACCTCCTGAGCCCCACTCCCCTACTGCGAGGACGGAGGAGTACAACTTGAAGGCCCCCAAATCGTAGAAACCTCGTCATACGTATACCTCAGGCGTTCTATAAAAATGGAAAACGAATCGAAAGAAGAACTGAATAGAACAATGAGAGCAGCATTCGCACCCGTCAGGGAAGCTACGGACCAACTGACGGACCAAGATCTTCGTGCACGTCTGTTGGACTCGACAGTTCTTCCAGCGCTCTGTTACGCAGCGGATACGGGGACAGACACCGCTGCCACGTCTAGGAAGCTACTTACTACCCACAGAGCTCTTGAAAGATGCCTTCTGAAGTTTAACCGGTGCACACAACACCTACCCGGCCTACGCAGCTCCGACTTAAGAGGAATGTCCTGTCTTCACGATCCAGCGGAATATATATCGAAAGCAAAGTATAGGTAGGCCGATCACATTATGAGAAGGATAGACGACAGATGCACCAAAAGAACGCTAGAGTGGATCTCAAGAGATGTTAAACGCCCTCGAGGGAGACCGTCAACGAGATGGGGTGACGTGCTCGCTACACGGATGGACCAGCTGAGAGCTCAGCTGGATACGGCTCAAGGACCTCGTCAACGTGACTCACGAAACTTGAGAACATCTTGGATGACAATGGCGAGGGAACAAAACGAGTGGAAGAGATGCTGGAGCCCGCACGTTCAGTGAAGACGAGCCATCTAAGTATCTAAATAAGTAAGAGAAGGACCAATGAAACCCAACAGAATCTTTCCTTTTCAATTTCCTCACAACTTCAACAGTAGATGCAGATATCAACCTAGCACTATCAGGACGCTCCTTGACCGATTTCGAGTACGTTAACGATATTGTGATATTCGCGAAAGCATCACGAAACTTCAGCAAAACTTGTTATCGTCCTTGTATCGGAGCTAGCTTCAGCCTATGGTTTAGGCCTGCGCCCTGACAACTGGAAGCAGATGTGAGTCTGCACGAGACCTTAAACCGGAATCAGGATTCACGGGCAACCGATCAACTTCGTAGATACCAGTGTTATGCTGAAGAACAACGACACCTGTGAGAGCGAAATACAGCATAGATGTGCTAAGGCCTGTTCTGCATTCAACTCCTCGACGAAGTGTTTGTGGTCGACTCCCATCATTCGCGAAGTTAAACAGCGAGTCTACCTATCCGCTAATCGCCTTATCATGATGTACGGTTCGGAAACTTGGGCAGCACCATCTACATTGATGTCGAAAATTGACTGCATGGAAATGAAGCTGTTAAGACGGATGCTTGACTACTTTTGGTCTAGAGTACGCCACAACGAAAATCTTCACGAGTATGTCGATCTGATGTATCGGAGAATTGCAAGTGAAAGGTATCAACATCTTGCACCTCCATCGAAGATAGCCACGGAAACTCGTCTTCGCTTCTTTGGTCATAGACTGAAGAGACCAGCGGACCGCCTTGTTCAACGAGTTATGAGGAGTTTGTCGGGTTCAAGCCGGAAAAGGGGACCTGGCCGAAGACGGAAGTTTTAGACTAAGGTTGCGAAAGAATGAAGACTGAACAATGAAGATCTTAATGCGGAAGTCGATGTGGTGTTCCGGCGGATGACACGTGGAAAATACCAACATCTGACCCCGCTGTCAAAAGTGGCTACAGAAAATCGTTTCTGTCCCTTCGGTCACACTCAAGGAGACCAGTAGACCGCCTCATTCACGTGTTCTGAGGATTCTTCCAGATCTAAGTTAGAAGAGGCCACCTCACCTAGCCGAAAAGAGAAGTCCTGAATTGAGGTGGTGAAAGACGACCTGAGGACGCCCGGCTTGGAAAGACAGATCAGGCAAGACGTAAAGCTTCGCATGATATGGAATAGCGACGAATGGATTGATTCTGTGCAAGCTCTCACAAAAGATCGAGAAGGTTGGGCAGAGCTACGCTCAATGGCGACACACTTGGGGGAAGATGCGGGCAATCGCCAAGTGATTTACTTGTTTCCTGCTAGTCCTACTTAATCCCAGTCCTGCACAAATTCAACGAAAAAAAACGCGGATCTATCAAAAATAAAGGGTAATAAAAACAGCTCAAAACAGTTAACGGTAACAGTCAGCAATCAGCGCCTTCATCATATATTCGCATCTAAGGTTATCGTCGGTTCAAAACGACATGAAGTTGGCTGCAGTTGTGTAAGCGGTTCTGCTCGAAGCGGTGCGGTGGAGCGTAGCGGTTACGATCGTCGAGGGATCCTTGTTAGCAGCATTCATCGCTGCAGTTCGCGACTCCCGATCACTAGCTCCGCCGCGGTGCTTTGGATGTGATAACGCGCCAGGAGTATCACAGTAAGTAATAAATACAAAAAAAAAAACGGAAATAGGATATTCAAATATAAACGGAAGCTGAAGCATGATAATAAGAACATGTTTTTAGAGAACATCTGAGCAAATCGTATTTCTGGGAACTCATTTGTTACATGGTCGTCTTTGTTATCAGAGATGTAATTACAACAATGCATACGGTAAATAAAATGTTTTTGTCACAGCAGCTAGGTAGATTAGATCTCAATGTGAATAACGCGTTTGCAATACTGAAGGTAATGTCCTAGTATTTGAGTGATTTAAAGAAGACCGAATAACGTGATGCCTAGAATATTAGATCATCAGCTACCGAGGCAGTAAACAAGTGTGCATTCTTTCTCATAAATTCCCTGTAATACACACTTCATGTGCTGGGATACAATACTGCTGCTACCCCCGTCGAAATGACATGAAGCACAGTGCAATTACGTAAGAGGCTGCGTTTGAAGCGGTGCGGTCGAGCGTAGCGATTAGGATCGAGAGGAGCTATTGCGAGAGGACATAAAAATGTATTCGAATGTACTATAGTGCACAGCTGGTTCAGAGTTTCGTGATTGTCTTGAAAGAACTCGCATTTTGACAAACACAACACTTTAGATTCCGTCAAAGAAGTTCCGAAAAAAGTGAGGAAGTAGGATTCAAGCAGGAAGAAAGATAGATAAAACAAATGTGATATGACGAAATGCGAGAAAAACGACAAAAATGGCGTAAAATTGGTGGATTGAAAAGGAGTTAATCCATGTTAACACTGAAAAATTCCGATTTTATCTTCTGTTTCGGAGCCGCAAGTCAATAGGATCATGTTTTTACTGAACGTATCACAAAATTTCCGACTACTTCAACTGTTACGCAATGACTACTACATAGCTCATAATTTTGGAACGTTATCAGCTTCATATTTTTTGATGCTGTTTTGTTCTTCTAGAAAATCTTTACGTTTTTGGTTCATTTTTCAGCTTTTTCAGCATTTTTTACAATTTTTTCACACCCTCTGTTGTTATGTTTTTGTTCTTCGAAGAGCATCAAGAAGCTAACTCTATCACGTTATTGCAATAGAAACACGGGCCACGACCTCAATAACGTGATAATGGTTGGGCATGGCTTAGTGGTCACAACTATTGCTTCTGCTCTGGCCTACCGACAGCCTCTTTTGCAGGCACTTATTCGGCTGCACGTAATCGGGTGTGAGTGTCTAACGACTGCCCACTTTTCCCCACGGCTAACTGGTTTTTGACACCGCACACCTTCTAAACGTTGCTGGACCTGTCCTACTTTCTAGTGCCGCAGCACCATTTTGGCGACGTCGTATTTGTGTGTTTTGTGATGCCGGCATACCAAACCATAGATGCGATAATGGAAGCTCCAAACCTCCGCACTTTTGAAGAAATAACGAGGTGACCCTTTTCACCTCTTCTTACTTCTCCTCCCTCTACGGTTGTGAAGAGTATAAAAATAAAACCTCACAGAACTCTGATGTTCAAGCCGAAATTCAAGAATATAGAGTAAGAAGACAATGTTGAACAAACCATCTATGAAATTCTATCACGAATGTGCAGCTAGAGCGCTTTTTGTTGCTCATACAAATCAGCTTTAGAGATCAGCATACCTTTATTGAAAGAAAAAATAACGAAGCAGTGAATAATATGTGAGAATGCACCAGGATAGGAGAAATTAAAGACTGTAACAGTTTCCACAGTTCACAAGAAAAATACAGTATACTCATCTCAAATATCACAAGCACATCCCAAAAAAGGGACGTGAAAATTGCATAGTTTACGGAGATGCAGAAAGAAATTCGCTACAAAACTGCACCAAAACCGTTCTATTCTCCACCGTTTGAGGTGATAGAAATTGATCCAAGAGGGGATATCGAAAATGTAGAAATTGAAGATTCTTTTTTTTTCAAACTTTTGTCTATTTGGATCAAAAAGGTGAGCATTGTACATCAAAAGAATGCAGAGATGCTCTATCAGGAAATATGTGACATATTAGGCAACATAATTGTTTAATGAATAAATGAAAGGGGAAGCATAATGAACTATGGTGTCTCCTACTAGGCAGTCAAAGACATAATCAGAGAGCACCTTGAAGAGAACGCCAACTGTGCGGTGCTCTTCCCTTCTTTCAGAAGAAAAGGCGCACATTTTCCAGTAGGTTGCTTCCATATAGAATGAGAAATTTTAGAGCGACTATGTACTCTTCATTATATTTTTAAGTTACCAAGGTACAAAGTTATTTGAGGAAGATGTCTGGTGGCTGAAAAAAATAGCGGGTTTCTCAAAAATAGAATGCGTTTTGGTGTGGTCTTTTTGGACATGTGTGCAGCAAATTTGTTCGCCTTCAAAGAAAGCATACGACGAAATTGACTATGATGGGATCTCTTTAATGAAAGATAGGATTAGGGTTGTAAATCATGATCAATCATAAATTTTGTCAGTGCTACCATCCAAAATCTTTCCGGGAGAAATGTAGTTGGAGAGCTCTCAGTGGCGCCCTTATTTCCCGACGCTCTGACTTACTTTTTTTTTCTCTTAGTAACTTTAGTTTACAAGTCATAGGTCCTCTAAGACTAATTCTTAGACCTTAGAACCCCGATTAATTTGGTTATTTGCTTCGAGAAATAAGGACACCTTTGAGTAGCACCCCCTCCCTCCCCTCCCTCCCCAACTACATTTTACCCAATCTTCCCCAACTGTCCTAAAGAACGGCGTGAAAAACGGCCTTGTCCACCGAATTTTCGTATGAGGCATCTGAAAACGTGTCAGATAAGCGAGCGGACAATGGGGGGCGGTCGTTAGGTACCCGCAGCCGCCGCGACAGCCGATCATTAGGGAAAACGACTGGTAACGGCGATAGTTAATTGCGCTGCGCAGCGTCAGCAGAGCACTGCGCTGCGTTTGCCTCATGCTCCGCCCATCACATCCGTCATTCATCGACTCTCATCGTCTAATGAGGTGCGAAACATGCCTCGCAGGTGCACGCTATCTCAGCTATTGCCTCCGTATGGAGTATCGATCGTTTACGTATAAAGATATATCGAAGGACTGCACACGAGATACCAGAAACAGGAAATAATTTTACGTTTTATTTGCGTAAAGCAAAAAAAAGTCGAAATTTCACAAACTAATGCAGTATCTTACAAGGATTTAATAGTCTGTATAAATACAAATCTACATCCATATCTTCTATACAGTTTTTTCAGTCACACATTTACATCCTTCAAAAACCAGGTTCTAGGTTCTACACCTTTTCACTTTTATTTTGGAACGTTTTCAATTTTCAGCTAGCTATGTTTGCATTTGCTTTACAAAAACTAATTTTCAAAAAAAAGTTTACAAATTTTCTACGTTTTTGTTTCGTTTTTAGCATTTTCATTTTCTACGTTTTCTTCCACTTTCTACGTTGCTACGTTGTTGCCTTTTTGTTCTTTGAACCTTCGTAGAAGGCAACTCTATCACGTAATTGCAATACAAGCATTGCTCATGACCTCAGGGATGTGGTGATGGGATGGGCGTGGCTTAGTGATCACAGGTAGCCCAAGATATACCTGCTCTGGCCTACCGATAGCCCCTTCTGCAGACACTTATCCGGCTGCAGATAATCGGCTGCGGGTACCTAACGATACGCACCCGCGGACAATCACTGAGCTGCTGACACTCGCTGACAGCCTGCGCTGGCATACGTGGTAAGTTGTTAGGTGCCTCATAAGAAAATTCGATCGACAAGGCCATTTACCTCGTCGTTTTTTCAGAATAATTAAAAGCAGCATACCACGAATCTGGGGTGGTACGGATTTCAGGTGGAGTATCCATATACGGGGTCGTGGATTATGGAGACCGGGGTGGTTCCGCTCATCTCTCCCTGAATCACTGCAAGCAGCCAACCCCTGAATGCTGTTTTGTACGATGCCTTCTATTGCAGCGCGCCACCCTTGCATACGTAGCGTCCCTTACTGATTATCGGTGCAGTCCGAATTGATTTCCGACGAATCACATTGCGGGGGCAGGGCAAGGCGTGGAGCGTTGCAATAGATGGCGTCGTACAGAACAGCATTCTGGAAGCGGCTGTTTGCAGTAACACAGGGAGAGATGAGCGGAACTACCCCCGTCTCCATAACCTACGACCCCGTGCCTGTTCTCCAAGGATGAGATGGATTCTCCTTTGAACTTCGATGAACCCTGAAGTGGCAACTACACCATACACCATCGTACTCCACCTGAAATCCGCACCACCTCAGATTCGTGGTATGCTGCCTTTAAGTAGAATTGGACGTAATCGCACTCATACTAAAACCCACATCATTTAAGTTATATTGTAGTTAATTCGCGTACTCTGGACTGCCCCTGTAACATCTGAAATAAAATATGTCTATGTGCAAACATGAGACCAGTTACGTATAGTCGGACGACATGAAGCACGAGTGTAATTACACGAGCGGTCGCGCTGGATCAACGCAGTTTTTAAGCGTTCTCAGCCTCCTGCGAGCGGACTGCTTGGCAATTTGTCAAAATGACGTGAAGTGACGGCATCCTGATCGATACTGGCCAAAATTGTCTGTTTGCTTCCTCTCTTTTTGCTTTTCTTTTCTTTCTTTCGTCTTTTAAGTTAGTTTTTTTTTTCGTGTTTTTATTATGTTTGCTGTATTTGCTTTTGTTACGAACACCTATATTGTATCTGTATTGCTCTTGCTCAGTTATTTTATTGTTTTTGTTCGTGTACTTAGTGATTTTGAACCAAATTTCAAAAGCAAAACATGAACAAAAACAATAGAGATACAATATAGATTTACATAACAAAACACCACAAGCATAAGAAAAATGCAAAAAAGAAACTCAAAAAACGAAAGGAACTAGAAAGAAAAGCAAAAAAAAAACGAATAAAAAAAACAACAAATGTGGCCTACATCGATCCGGATGACGTAACTTTGGCCACTCACCAAGCAGACTGCCGTCAGCGTCGTTCTGTGAGCGGTTAAAAACTGCGCTGCTCCAGCGCGACCGCTCGTGCAATTACACCCGTGCTTCATGTTGTTTTGACCTTAGTTTGCCTTCAATTTCAAATACAGATGATTCATCACTCTTTTCAGTTGAACATGTATGAAATTGGAGGTGTTCCCATTCACTTTTTCACTTTGAAATAATCCAGCTCCAAATTACCGCGTGTACCAAACTCCCCTTGAATGAGTGAATGTCGTACCCTTTATACACAATCGTACCAAAAAACATCTTAATATTTTAATAATAGGATTACGTGATAATTTCATTAGTGGTTTCGCGTTCAAACCCGTTTTGGCTGGTCACTTCGTTGCCGAGCTTGTATTATGAGCAATATTTTACTGGAAATATATCGGCGTTTGGGTTGTTTTCGACACTCTGTCGAGTATCAATTGTTCTTCACGAAAATAAGAAGTGTAAAACATGAAGCATACGAACCAACATGAAATCGGCTCATCCGAGAAGAAAATCGCAGTCATAAAATGTATTGGTAAACTGCCGTTCAGTAGTTATAACAGAAAATAAAACGAATAATACAAAGTGAGGGCAACATACAGACAGCAATAAAGCGAAGGTATGCAACACCTGGAGCGTTTCAATAGTGTGAAATTTTGGCACCAATTAAATCAAATTTTATTCGTCAAAATGTTTCAGGTCGCCCCGACCCCAAGAAATGTTCAATGCATGACAATCGATTTAGGTAGAACGCACCACGCTGTGCACGCGCCACGTCCACCAACGGCCGATAGTCGATAAGGTATCTTCAGCAGCTTATTCAAGTGAAATCAAAAGATGGATCACTGGGGGGTCCGGAGCGTGTGCAAAAGTGGCGAGTTCTAACGTACTTCGTAGGAAATATCGCGCTTTTTCAGGAAGATTGAGGGAATTAAGAAGTTCCACACTCATAATTGTGATCTACACTCCGAACTCTATATTTGTCTACTGCACGCTGCCTTTAAAAATAAAGGTTGTGAAAGTCTCCAAATAAAGCCCAAGACAGGCGATGAGATGTGTCCGAAAGAATGGATTTGGTCCATCACTGATTGATCGTTCCTAATTAATTGGAAGATATGAGTGGAAAGTACTGGTGTCCGTAAGATAACTGCGTACGAAATCACGAAAAAAAAAAACAGCCGAACGGGTATTTAATTAATACCCTACTTTTTTCCACGTGAGTGTGTTGATCTCAGACTCATATTGATATTACTAGCGGGTTTTTTTTTGCGTGACGCTTCAAAAATTGTTTAAATTAAAGAAAGCAAGAAGGCAATAAAGTGCAGTGATTGTGTGGTTTTTTTTTCAATGATTCGTGTTTATTTCTACATTTGATCGCAACTCTCGAAAATCCAAAGAAGACAACAGGAACAATGTAGAGCTGCACTACGAAATGCTTGCTTTCAAAGTAGAAGAAATGTAGATTGAACGTGTGACTGCTCGTTTCCCACACATAAACAACGGGAGAAATAGGATGGATGTGGAACAGCGAAATCAATAACGCCTCAGTAGGAGTGCAGGCCACTTTAGTACGGATGCTGCAGCCGAAGTGGAAAGTGATGCAGTTTCCTTGATGTTAGTTCATCACACTGATGTTACATTTGTAAAAACGATGCAAAACAAAAAGGCAGGAAGGTTTGTATAGCAATAAAACTAATAAACGAGAAATTATAAACTCGGTTGTCGGCATTTGCACAATTGTTAAACAGCAAGTGGAAGGTTATGGTTGCAATATCTAGAATTGGTAGGGGAATATAGAATAAAGCAAAGGGACCACATATATGATCTTCTGAAGATAAATACAAAAAAAAAACAGCGCAAGAAATAACGACATATTAACTATGTTTGTGGCCCACTTCAGATTCAAAAGTCTCGTCAACTTTCTACAACTTCTACTCGTACATCAAGCTTTAGCAGCAGTACACAAGTCTTCCGAATTAAAGACATCACCACACGAATCTGAGGTGGTACGGATTTCAGGTGGAGTATTCGTATACGGGATAGTAGATTATAGAGAGAGGGGTTATTCCGCCCATTCCTTCCTAAATGCCGCAAAAAAAAAACGCTCCAGAAGATGCGGCACGTGCACAAGGCTGGCGCGCTCCAATCGAACTCCTTGTAGAAAATAGCGCGCCGGAACACTCGAAGCCGTATCTTTCGCGCCGTTTTTTACGGCAATTAGAAAGAAATGGACGGGATCGCCCCTCTCTCCATAATCTACAATCCCATATACGAATACTCCACCTGAAATCCGTACCACCTCAGATTCGTGGGGTGATGCCTTTACGAGTGAATTGAATCTTGACTTGGTCCCAATTGTATGCAATGTCAGGCGCGTATTTGTGATTCACGTTGGTACTCGAACACCCCAGCCCTAATACTCTGTAATACGGTCGCTCATATAGCAATCAAAAATTTAATACAATAAATAAATCTTTAAAGAATAGACAAAAAATAAATGAATAAAACAAAGATGAAACGATATAATGAGCAATAAGTAAAGAATGAAAAGATAAAGAAAAATAAATTCACAGCAAGCATTTTTTTGTTTGAGATGATTTTAGCGAGAAACACCATTATTGGGGATGAGTGCAGAACTGATGCGAACTCTTTTAGATTGAAATGAAAATTTATAATTTGATGCAAAAAAAAACCTAGGAAGCCAAATAAGGGTCCTTTTTTGAGGAAAGTTCGCGCTGTAAAATAGTTGCTCGTTGGTTTTTTCGAAAGTCTGTTGCGAATAAGTTATAATTTCAGCAAATTTCTCAGCTTTTTTTCAATTTACTTTTGAGAGAAGCAAAAGAGACCGGAAGAAAGTAAAACAAGAACGTAGTACTAAAGATCCTTTCTTATAACATACTCAAAACTGAATGACTTACTTCACTTAATCGGCGATCGGGTGTTACAGCCTAACGCGGGTATTCGCATCTTCGCCGGAGTGTGTTGTCGTTGAACCTATCCGCGCCCATCCTTTTCGATCTTCAGTTAGAGTTCGGGTAGAATCGCTCCATCCGTCGCTATTCCATGAGCAGTAGAATTTTACCTCTCGACTGAACTGCCTCTCAACGCCAAGTGTCCTTAGGACTTCCTTCACCACCTCCGTCTAGAACTCTCTTCTAGGACCAGGAAATCTTTCCCAGTTAGGATCTGGAAACATCCTGAGGACAACTTGAACAAGACGATCAGACAGTCTTCTCATAACGTGGCCAAAGAAGCGAAGACGGTTTTCCGTGACTACTTCAGAAGGTACGACAAGATGGTGATGTTTTCCTTGCGTCATCGACCGGTACACTACATCGATTTCCGCATAAAGTTCTTCGTTATGGCAAACCTTTGGTCGAAAGTAGCCAAGGCATCCGTCTAAATAACTTTCTCACCAGGCAGTCAAACTTCTCCATCACCGTTGACGGCGCTGCCCAAATTACCGATCCGTACATCATGATAGGGCGAATTGCGGATAGGTAGACTCGCAGCTTGACTTCGTTGGCGATTGGGGTCGACAATAGGCATTTGGTCAATAAGTTGACTGTCGAATTAGCTTTAGCACATCGTTGGTGTACATCCTTCTCGTAGTTGCTATCGTTTTTCAGCATACAACCCGAATAACGGAATTCATCCACAAGTTGTCCACCCTGATTCCCGTTTAGGGTCTCGAGGAGACTCACATCTGCTTGCATTTATTAGGGCGGAGTCGCAGTCCGTATCCTGCAGCTAGTTTCGACACAAAGTTAACAACATCTTGTAACTTCGCGCTGCTAGAAGCGAATATTACTACATCGTAGCGTACTCGAGATCCACCAAGGAACGCGCAGACGGTGCTAAAATGACATCGGCGGGACACTGCTCAACTGTTCTTCGCATTATGTCATCAATGGCAAAGTTGAACAGAGAGGGCCCCCTACGGGCCCTTGTCTCACTCCAGTTTTCACTTTCAAAGGTGTATTATATCCTGCTGGTGTTCGAACCGCAGCAGTTGTTCTTCTATTCATGTCGTTTATAAGGCGTACGAATTTTCCTAGAACTCCATCAGCGTGAGGCGCATTGTGAAGACGATTTCGGCGAGAAGAATTGAAAGCGGCTTCGAAGTCCAAAAGCTATATGTAGAGGCTTCAAATACCGCTGCCAGACTGCAATCACTATCCTCACAATAAACACCTGACAAGTCGTCGATCGACTAGGGCGAAAGCCGGCTTGTTCGTCACGAGTGGTTTCTTCACGATTTTTGATTGGTCGCTCTAGCATGATCCGCTCCAAAACTTTGTACATCAGACGCAGCAATGATATTCCTCCGTATTTCCTGGGTTCCGTGACGGATACCTTCCTGTGGAAACGAATTATATTAGCGTGTCTCCACGAATCATGCATCCTTTCGTTGATTTATATTGAACGGATGATTTTCGTCATCTGATGAATCCCAGACGGAGAAAGATATCTCAGCATTTCTGCGCTAATTCCGTCGTCTCTGCCAGATATTTCATCCTTCATTTTTCGAATTCAGAATCCGACTCCGTCGGTGGTTCTCCGCTGACCGCGGTGCATGTTTGTCTTTGGGCGTCCACGAGTTAAGGGACTGACGGCGCTTGTCGGTTAGGCAAAGTGTTGAAAAACTGAATGATTTTTTAAATAAGGAATGGGCTGAGTTGTTGGACTTTGTTCGAAGTCACACACATTTTGCCGCGCAGCGAAAAATCCGAATTTTCGCACTTTCTCTGTTGTGCGACTGCGCTAGCGCGATAAAAATCGAAAACCGCCGCCATCTTTTCATAGAACATTAAAGAAAACTCTTGACCTCAAATTTTTATATCCAAATGTCCCGGTCCTCTCTGAGGCTAATTGGGGACGATCCAAAAAAGGAGCAGAAATTTACTATTTCCTTCAACTAGGCTCCAAAAAGACTAGAAAAGACAGAAGCACCAAATTTTGCGAAAATCGGCTAAATTAGCCTCTATAACTATGCAAAATTGTACTGCATGAAATTTGCTTGCGAACATCGTTATTCAGAAACTCGTGCAGCATACTTTACACCAATTTTATCCATATTTGCAGTTGTAAACGTCTTTTCTCGCATTGTAATGATGTCCTAATTCCTTTTTATGAGTGGTAAAATGAAAATTCGTTATTGCTTGAGGAGCAATTCGCTCAACCCATCAATGATTTATTCTCTCTAGCGCCTTACCCTACAAAAAGTATTCACACGATAAGCAAACTCAAACAGCAACACATCGATTGATTACCGCTATTCGTTACCTCATTTTTTAGATTTAGTAACGCAACAAACCACCACGTACCACAACTACGAGTCACAAAGGTTCTTTATATATAGGGATCTGATGACCCTCCCCGTTGATCAAAACCCGCGCAGATCTTGATATGTGGCTGGTTTCTTTGTGATCGCAATGCATTTATCTTTTCTGTTCATTCTTGGGATTCCGGCAGTTATCCAAAATTCCTCTGGTGTTCTCTTCTGTTTAGTAGTGCTATCGTTACTTCACGACAATGCTTAGCGACGATCAATTAGAAATATGTAGTATGAACTGTCAGGGGAGCTTCAGAAAAACAAGAACACCCACGCAGAAATAAAAAGTAATAATAACTGACGAAATATTAAATAGCGTTTGAGAAGAGAGCAAAACGAAGTATTTTCAACTGATTTTATTTCTGCCATTTAATATAGACGGTAAGGCTGCTGATGATGAGATTGCTACTGGAGGAGGAACAACCCTTGAGAACAACCCTTCTATTTCTATTTGCACTTCGAACTGAGGATTTTCACCTCGAAAATAGTCCGGATACCGATCCACCAAGTGTCCTGGTTTGAGAACAAATTCATTTGCTCCCAATTTCTTCCCAAGCGAAAAAAAACTACTGCAAATTAATCAGCGGCATACTCTTTGTTGTTGTCCTTTTCGATACCTCACATTTTAATGCATGTTTTCTTCATTCTATTCTGCTTTTTCATTCAAATTTTCTGATATTTTTTAAAGTCTTCTTCGCTCATTTAATGCCTGCCATACACAAGATAAACCTCACGAGCAGCTTCGACAGTTCCAACAGTTCACTTGAACGAGAAAAGCAGATAGAGTCGAAAAGGCTCTGCTGTGTCCACTTGACACATCATTTTAATAATCTGACGAAATAAAGATAAACAAAATTAAAAGATAAAAACGCAACCTCCTTATAGAGCGAGAAGAGGAAGCAGTGATATGTAAAAGTTTGCTAGTACTTTTTATTTCTATAACAAATGCTCAAGTCAATGGTTGTCTAACAAAAAATTTTGGTAAAAATCAACAATAAGGTGAGACTTATATCCACAATCTTCTAAAAAAAAACAATAATAGAAGAAAGTCGTTTAAAGGAAGTCAGGTACAATTCTCGCAAGCACTCTCATTCCTAGTTGATACCATGAAAAGCAGCACAACTCGCTGCTAACGCCTTCCACACTGGAAGGTGAAAACTGGACCAAATTTGTCTCAATTTCCAAAAAAAAAAAGAAAAAAAATGCGCAGAGCTGTATGCGCTAATTGACTCAAGGATCTGCAACAGCTGTGAACCTGTAGAGTATTTTGAATCCAAAAAAACGTAGATGCCACACGCACGAAAAAATAGGAACACGGAATTTCAAGAAAAAAGTCCTAGAAATGGGTTAGCAAAATTAAAGTTACAGACTATATGACATGTGCGGATTCTTTGAAAATTGAGAAGGTATGAACTGTCAGGAAATTTTCTTCCTAGACAAATAGATGACATCCAAAAGATGAGAAGAATATCGTCACAATACCTCACAAATAATAATATAGCGAGAAGATGGTATATAATGAGCGATTTTATGAAATTACAAATTTGAGGGGGAAAATGTAGTCGGGGGAGGGGGCACTCAGTGGCGCCTTTATTTCGTGATTTAGTTATTTACTTAAAGAAATAAGGACGCCACTGAGTCCCCCTTCCTCCCAATTACACTTTACCCGAGCTGAGTATGTGACATATGAGAGTTTCGACAGCAAAGCACATACTTTAGAAGCAATGGAAGACACATGTATGCAGTTAACAACTCACTTCAGGCGTGAAATCCGGACGTGGATGTGAATGAGTAAACAAGAACGTCAATGCTAGCATTTCCAATGGAGCAGATGTCCTTCAGAGTGTATAAAAGTGTATTCGACTTCTGATTGATGTGGAAATACTTAACAATGAGAATGCTGAACTTCGCCTTACAGAAAAGATTTCAGAGGTGAATTGTATGTTGTGGATAGGGACACATCCACAACAACCACATGTATTGCAACTCAATATTGATTTCACTGCTCAGTAGCCGTGCAACGAAATCATCAGGTCAAGCAGCGAAATAGTGCACAAAATGGGCAGACATTAGGAGCGGTCATCAAACAGTCGTCGCAGCTGGATGCGTGCAGTGCGATTGTGGTTGTGATGGTTTAGTGGCAATCAATCGCCGGTATTGCTCAGGCCTGAATGAACGGTGATATTCACATGATGCTCGCGGTGGATGTTGATCACAGAAAACATCACATAAGTAGGATCCGATAGAAACGCAGTTGAAATCCTGGGCTGCCGAATGGGTTTTCGACCAATCGCAGGCGGGCCGCAAAGCTTGCGCATTACAACAGAAGCCGTCGTAAGAAACAGTTCCGGGGTCGTCGGTTTACACTGATACAGGGAGAGGTGGACGGAATCACCCTCTTCCCCACAATCTACGACCTCTTGTAGGCATTGCCCGCCTGAGACCCGTACCATCCGAGATCCGTAGGGTGATGCCTTTAAGAATCATGAGTGAGTCAGTGGAATAAAAGCGGCAAATTACATATACACGTGGGACACCATTTGATAGTGAGTAAACCTGCATGTTGCGCCATTTCAACACAAAGAACCTCTTACTCATTCATAAGTCACTTATAATGATGAACGGCATGTTTCTGAATCACAGCTAGCACCCGAGCAATATTCAGGATAATGACCGAACACTTAATAGTTTTTTTTCTGTTTAATTAGGTGATTATAAAAGAGCTATGTTATTGCAAACTCCGTAGCAAAAGCAGGACAGCATTTTCATCCATCCATGTTGATCTTATGTTGTTCGAAACTGAATCAATTTTTGGTTCATTGCTTTGCAGTAGCGTGTACACATAACAACAATAAGAGAATAATAACAGGATATGTAGCTAGCTATGTTTTTTCCATCGATTTCGTACAAATTGGTAGTCTTCAGTGATAGGAACCAGCGGAAGCCAGCAGCTTCTTATATATGAAGAATAACACCGTTCTTCCTTAAGAATTCAACGTGACGTAGAAAATATTTTTTTTTACAGCTTGAACGTTTTCCGGAACATTTACCTTTCACATGATACAAAAATAAAATGGTGGTCAGAATCTAATGAACTAGTAAAACAAGAATGTTCAAATTCAAACATTCTTAACACGTATAACAACTTTAATTCCTCAAAACGAGGATGATTGGCTTTCCTGAGGATGTGTTCGAAACATACCAAACAAAGTTAGAGGAGTTCTGTGGAAAGAACATCCACAAAATGGCAAAAAACAACTCCCTTTCACAGAGTTCATAGAATTAGTGGATTAGCTGGTACGCATGCGTAGTAAGATGTGGAAGTCGATTTTAGAACTGCAACAAGTGTTGCGGGAAAATGAGAGAGCAAATTTGACACTCCAGAAAATAGTCCAGGAAAACGCCAAGAAAATAGTCCAAGAATGAAAACGAAATTAACAGTCCAGAAGTGACAATAAGGAATTAACAATCATGATCATCATGCTATATAATAACGGGCTTATTCTGTCATGTGTGTGCGTCTGTGTATGTGTGTGTCTCAGTGAAGAAATCCCAAAAAGAGAGGAAGACGGATACCATGGCGTCGGTTTGGTGCGCTGGAGCCCCAATGCGGTAAAATTGGGTGAGACAGGTCCTACAGCGTCGAATTAGTGCCTCGAAGCCAGATAGCTGTAAAATGGGGTGCGACGGGTCTCATGGAGTCGGGGTCGTGCGCGGGGCCACAAAGCTACAGAGTGGGGAGAAACGGTTTCCACTGCGTCGGATTGGTGGGCGAAAGCCCCAACGCAGTAGAATGGGTTTCTATGGTTCCTTCACATATCTAACTCCCAGCATGTCTCCCTAACGCTGCTAACATTCTTTTTTCAAAAGGAGGAAACACACGTGCGAGCGGCTGCTTAAATACAATATATAATAGCCAACGGTTTACGCAATCTGACGTAGAACGTTATTTTTATCACTACGATAGTGATACTTACGTCATTTCATGCTAGCACATCATTCTTTGCTATTATTTGGAAACGGAGGAGATTCATACCTTGAATAATGCTTCCAAATTACTGAGATTTGAGAGAAACATAGATGTAAAATCAAGTTTGATTGTTCTTCAAATGTTGAACTGATGCGCTTAGGAAAAAACCATAAAATCTTTCATCTATGTTTTAATTTTCGGGTGAAAAAATTGAAGAAAGCGTTGATAGAAAAAGGCAATTGTAAATTGTGAAGGCGAGCGAAGCGAACAGCAAAAAAGCATGAAGTCCGACGTTCAGACTGGTGATATATAATAACGGGCTTATTCTGTCACGTGTTTGTGTGTGGGATATATATATATATATATATATATATATATATACATACATACATACATATATATAATAGCCTGAACGTCCGGCTAAAGCCGGACTTCAGGCTTATTTTGGTGTTTGCTCCGCTCGTTTTCACCGACCAATAAGAAATAGCAGTAACGACATTTTTTGGGAAATTAGAATTGCTTTTTTATCAAAGCTTTATCCTTTTTTTTACCCGAAGACTTAAGTATAGATAAATGATTTTATGGATTTTCCTTAAACTCTCAGTTCTATATTTGGAGGGCAATCCAGCTTGATTTCACGTCTATGTTTTCTTCAAGCCTCCACAATTTGAAACATTATTCGAGGTATGAGTGTGCTCCTTTCTCAGCTATTAGCAAGAATTATGTGCTATCATGGAATGACGTGAATATCACTGTTGTAGTGATAAAACGAACGTTCAGATCGCGTAAGCTGTTGCTTACTATGTATTGCATTTAAGTAGTTCAAGTATTGCATTTCGTTTGCACGTGTGTTACCTCCTTTTGAAAAAGGATGACAACAGCGTTAGGGAGACATGCTGGGAAATAGATATGCGAAGGAGCTATGGAAACCCATTCTACTGCGCTGGGGCTCCCGCGCACTCCGACGCAAAGGAACCCGTCTCTCCCCCCTCTAGCTTCCTGGCACCGGCGCACCATTTCAACCCCGTGGAACACGCCCCACGCAATTTACGCTATCTGGCTCCGGGGCACGAATACGACGTCGTAGTACACAGCGTTGAGGTTCCAACGCACCAAACCGACGCCATAGTATTTGTCTCCCTCTGAGGAATTTCTTGGCTGAAACACACGCATATACAGACGCAAACACGTGGCAGAATAAGCCCGTTATTGTACAGCATGATAGTTTGCAATTTTCGGAGTATACATTCACATAAAAGTTTATATACTCTCACTAACATATAAGGGAAACTAACTTGCCTTCGAATCGAATCCTACATACATGTCTAAAGAACTTGGGACAATGGTGAAAAGGTAAACCGCTCGTCCATCAGGTCATCGCAATGGTTCGGCACCCCACCGGTGCAGAGTTTTGCATCATTATGAAGTATTTCCGTGACACACAGACAAACACACACGCGCACACATACACACACACGGACTAAGCGCGTCATTACATAGCATGATCAGTCACGAATTTCGAAAATGGGGTCCGACGGGTCCACCGGCGTCGGATTGGTGCGCCGGCACCAGATTCCTATAGAAAAGGATGCGACGTGTCCACCGGGGTCGGATTGGTGCGCCGGCACCATATTCCTATAAAAAGGGGTGCGACGTGTCCACCAGCGCCACAAACCTGCAAAATGGAGTTCGAGGGGTCCACCGGGGTCGGATTGGTGCGCTGGCACCAGATTCCTAAAGAAGAGGATGCGACGTGTCCACCGGGGTCGGGTTGGTGCGCCGGCGCCAGATACCTATAGAAAGAGGTGCGACCGGTCAACCAGCGTCGGATTGGTGCGCCGGCACCATATACCTATAAAAAGGGGTGCGACGTGTCCACCAGCGCCACAAACCTGCAAAATGCAGTCCGAGGGGTCCACCGGCGTCGGATTGATGCGCCGGCACCAGATTCCTATAGAAGGGGGTGCGACGTGTCCACCGGCGTCGTGTTGGGGGGACGGCGCCAGATACCTATAGAAAGAGGTGCGACGGGTCAACCAGCGTCGGGATGGTGCGCCGGCACCATATACCTATAAAAAGGGGTGCGACGTGTCCACCAGCGCCACAAACCTGCAAAATGGAGTCTGAGGGGTCCACCGGCGTCGGGTTGGTGCGCCGGCACCAGATTCCTAAAGAAGGGGATGCGACGTGTCCACCGGGGTCGGGTTGGTGCGCCGGCGCCAGATACCTATAGAAAGAGGTGCGACGGGTCAACCAGCGTCGGGTTGGTGCGCCGGCACCATATACCTATAAAAAGGGGTGCGACGTGTCCACCGGGGTCGGGTTGGTGCGCCGGCACCATATACCTATAGAAAGAGGTGCGACGGGTCAACCAGCGTCGGGTTGGTGCGCCGGCACCATATTCCTATAAAAAGGGGTGCGACGTGTCCACCAGCGCCACAAACCTGCAAAATGGAGTCCGAGGGGTCCACCGGCGTCGGTTGGTGCGCCGGCACTCCTATAAAAAGGGGTGCGACGTGTCCACCGGGGTCGGGTTGGTGCGCCGGCACCATATTCCTATAAAAAGGGGTGCGACGTGTCCACCAGCGCCACAAACCTGCAAAATGGAGTCCGAGGGGTCTACCGGGATCGGGTTGGTGCGCCGGCACCACAAATCTGCAAAATGGGGTCCGACGTGTCCACCGGGGTCGGGTTGGGGGGACGGCGCCAGATACCTATAGAAAGAGGTGCGACGGGTCAACCAGCGTCGGGATGGTGCGCCGGCACCATATACCTATAAAAAGGGGTGCGACGTGTCCACCAGCGCCACAAACCTGCAAAATGGAGTCTGAGGGGTCCACCGGCGTCGGGTTGGTGCGCCGGCACCAGATTCCTAAAGAAGGGGATGCGACGTGTCCACCGCGGTCGGATTGATGCGCCGGCACCAGATACCTATAGAAAGAGGTGCGACGGGTCAACCAGCGTCGGGTTGGTGCGCCGGCACCATATACCTATAAAAAGGGGTGCGACGTGTCCACCGGGGTCGGGTTGGTGCGCCGGCACCATATACCTATAGAAAGAGGTGCGACGGGTCAACCAGCGTCGGGTTGGTGCGCCGGCACCATATTCCTATAAAAAGGGGTGCGACGTGTCCACCAGCGCCACAAACCTGCAAAATGGAGTCCGAGGGGTCCACCGGCGTCGGGTTGGTGCGCCGGCACTCCTATAAAAAGGGGTGCGACGTGTCCACCGGGGTCGGGTTGGTGCGCCGGCACCATATTCCTATAAAAAGGGGTGCGACGTGTCCACCAGCGCCACAAACCTGCAAAATGGAGTCCGAGGGGTCTACCGGGATCGGGTTGGTGCGCCGGCACCACAAATCTGCAAAATGGGGTCCGACGTGTCCACCGGGGTCGGGTTGGTGCGCCGGCGCCAGATACCTATAGAAAGAGGTGCGACCGGTCAACCAGCGTCGGATTGGTGCGCCGGCACCATATACCTATAAAAAGGGGTGCGACGGGTCAACCAGCGTCGGGTTGGTGCGCCGGCACCATATACCTATAAAAAGGGGTGCGACGTGTCCACCAGCGCCAAAAACCTGCAAAATGGAGTCCGAGGGGTCTACCGGGATCGGGTTGGTGCGCCGGCACCACAAATCTGCAAAATGGGGTCCGACGTGTCCACCGGGGTCGGGTTGGTGCGCCGGCGCCAGATACTTGTAGAAAGAGGTGCGACGGGTCAACCAGCGTCGGGTTGGTGCGCCGGCACCATATACCTATAAAAAGGGGTGCGACGTGTCCACCAGCGCCACAAACCTGCAAAATGGAGTCCGAGGGGTCCACCGGCGTCGGGTTGGTGCGCCGGCACCAGATTCCTATAGAAGGGGGTGCGACGTGTCCACCGGCGTCGTGTTGGGGGGACGGCGCCAGATACCTATAGAAAGAGGTGCGACGGGTCCATCAGCGCCATAAACCTGCAAAATGGAGTCCGAGAGGTCCACCGGGGTCGGGTTGGTGCGCCGGCACCACAAATCTGCAAAATGGGGTCCGACGTGTCCACCGGCGTCGTGTTGGGGGGCCGGCGCCAGATACCTATAGAAAGAGGTGCGACGGGTCCATCAGCGCCATAAACCTGCAAAATGGAGTCCGAGGGGTCTACCGGCGTCGGGTTGGTGCGCCGGCACCAGATTCCTATAGAAGGGGGTGCGACGTGTCCACCGGCGTCGTGTTGGGGGGACGGCGCCAGATACCTATAGAAAGAGGTGCGACGGGTCCATCAGCGCCATAAACCTGCAAAATGGAGTCCGAGGGGTCTACCGGGGTCGAGTTGGTGCGCCGGCACCAGATTCCTAAGAATCAAAGACGTCCTGAGGAACCGGAGATGCTTTCGCCATGCCGTCCGACGTCTGAGACGGCAGGGCCCAGTGTGCAGGGTACTGAGGCAGTGAGTATACTGGAGTGGCAAAAAGACTTTTCCCCAAACTAAGCAGCCATGCCACGGTGAGCTTGGCTTTCACCACAGGTCACACCTTGCGACATTTTGCCAAGATGGCGGTGAATCTTAGCGGTGGTTTACTCTTAGCTAGGCTTTCCGATTCCGAGGATTGTCGAACTCCTTCTCAGCTTGGGAGACCCTGCCGGAGGACGAACCTCCGCTGTGCATCGCAGTTCGACGCCCAGTGTCACCTCCACGCCACTATGAGGCGGTAAATCATTGTGGAGGACGGTGTTGCTAGAGCGCGCAATTCCCGCACATATGAATGAGAGTTCCTCTTTGGCTCTTCAAGTGGTATTAGCACAACGATAGCAAGAATATTCACAATTACAACAAATGCTAGTATTTATTAACTTCTCACGAACGATTTGCACTAAATACTGTGGACGTTTACAAACTAAACACATACCTAACTTTATTATAACTTATTATTTTTACTTATTATTATTTTTATTACAGCTATTCAATAACTCTCCACGAAACTGGAATACATATGGGTTGGTAGAATATTCGAACATATGGGTTGGTAGAATATTCATACACATCTTATTTGAAAGAAAATGGCATGACATTAACCCATGGTAAATAGGAAAGTTTCACAGCGGAAAGAATGGAAAATAGGAAAAGTTGAAGGATGAATATAACGGAGTTGTGTGTGTGACGGCTTAACTTTCCGTGTTCCTTTCTTATGCTTCCCTTCCTCGGTTGAGAGCCAGGCGGGTTTTTAGCCGTTCGCCGTCACTGCGCCACCGCAGGTTAGACCTCAAACTTGGGTAATTAAACTTCTATTCATACATTTACGGATATTTACATTAATGAATAATCAACGGCATCAGCGAGCAAGCAAATAAAGGAATAAATTAAATACAGTAATTGGCGGCACACCGCCCCGCATGCACGGGCGAATAACAACGATAGGTGACTCGAAAAAGAATGACAATTATAGAGTTGACGTCGTTTCTGGTGTACTTTCCGTAGTTGCGACCACTACGTCCTCCTTGACGGCTGTAATAATAGCGGATGGTTTCGCTATAGGAGCGTAGTAGTATTGTCCACCAGATTAGTTAACACAGAATGCAATATCCGCCTACAGAGTCAAAATATAGGCATTAGTACAAAATGGAAAATATCAAACAATCTCTTTGTGACTCAGTAAAATAGTGTTGCAAAAATCCGCAGAAGTAAAAGCAAGAAGAAAAAACGACTTTTGACCAGAAACTTGTATGCAAACGTACGCAACGGATATGCAAGAGACAAGCAATTTGACAACGAGAGAAATCACGAGGAATATTATCACCTCACAAGCACATGAAATTATGAAAAAAGTAGAAATTAAAATCAGGAAATATTACTTCAGGATGTCGTATAGTTGGGTCAAAACGACATGAAACACTCGGAAGCGGTGCGGTGGAGACAGTGGTTGGAATCGAGGCGGGACCATGGCGAACTGCAGAGGTGTAGCGTGGATCTTTACACGATCCCAACCGCTACGCTCCACCGTTCCGCTTTGAGCGCAGCCGCTTGCGCAAATGGCCGTGTTTCATGTCGTTTTGACCCGACTATAAGTGTCGGCGCGGTATGTGGTATGTTTGTAGACACACACAACAATATATTCTACGCCATCCATTTCCGCCCAGGTCGACTTTTATACGCTTGCATAAGTTGTATGCGTGTTTTTTTTTGTGAGCTGTTCCTACACACACATTGCAAATTTTACTCGACGCCTACATGTGTGATCACTGTGAGAAGGACTGTAGTAATTCGTTTTGTCTATCAGTCGGAGGACTACTTGCCCGAGTCTCTATGTATTATCTCTACAGCGGGCTTTCTTGTCTTGTGAAGTATAGAGTTGTCAGGATTACAGTCTAATAACTTGTTCCTCTCCGGATTTCTAGAGCCTCTTGGTAACTGGTTTTTCTGCTCCTTTCACTCGTCTTTTTAGGTTGTTTTTCTGCTAATTTTGACAGAAAAGAAATTTGAAAGTTGGATTTACGATGTATGAGCAAGAGGAGGGAAATGGCTCTTGGGAGAATGTAGAAACAACACAGGAAGTGTCGGGGGAAGGTGTGGTTTACTTGTTGTATATGCCATAGCTTAACTCGACTTCTAGTAAGCGTAGATGTCAGCACTCATTCTGTTCTTGATGTTATCTGTTATTTCTAATATCAGGTAATGTAATTATCAAGGTTTTACAGGTAACGCATCTGCCAGAGACGATGGAGAGAATCGAGATGTAGAAGTGTGGACAGCCCCTTCATCACCCACGAATGAACGAAGCAACTATAAACCTAGGTACGGCGGCTTCTTTTTTCCGGCTCTTTTCTCTTTTTCCATTCTCCTTCCTCTTCTCATTGTTGTGTATTTCTTTTTGAAATATAGATTCAAAACGTCAAGTCGAAGGATCCTCTATCGTGTTGACATTAATTCTTTCGATGTGCCTCCAAAGTGTTGTGGTGTTAGATAACACGTAAAACACATTTTTTTTTTGTGCAAAACTTCTGAAGGAAGATTAAGATCCTGGGATGGCTGCTACTTGAAAATAGAAAATTTTGTGAGCGCTTTGCGCCTCTTTTTTGGAGCCTTTTGTGTAGATGCATACGCTTGTTTGCAATGTATACTTGCATAATTATTAACATTTGTTTGATTTCGCTTTGGCGTCGTACTTCTATTCATAACGTTCAGATAATATCTTCAATTTCAGTTTGTTTTCTCTGGCTCAGGTGTCATCTAAGTTAGGTGAGCTTTGGTCTTCAGCTAGGGAAAGCATCTTTGGAGAAGACTATTGGATCCCCTCAGATCCGAATGAGATCACCTTGTTTCCTCTGGAACTTCTTCGAGCACATAAGGTAATCTTTCATTTAATAATTCGGTAGAAGTTGTTTATCTGTCTACGTCTGTTCATTGCGTAACCAACTTCTCTTAAGACCGATGAGGACCCAAGCATTTCTAAATAAACATGGAAAGAGTGTTCATTACAGTTTAAGATTCGCGTAGATGACTAATTCGGCTTGGTCGGTTGTGTCAGCTGTATTGATTTGGACCAACTCTTGCTTTAGACGTTGCAGAAACTTGTTATACGGTTATTGTTAAACGGATATACTTAGTTAAGGAATCCGCATCGTTAAGCTTCCCTCTGATCGTACTCCAATTAAATCGGCACCAGCTGGTGGTTTTTCTTGTATTCTTCATCTTTCAGACCTGCATGTTGATATTCGATGGGGTAGAATCCTCCAACATCTTTGTAACCATTTCTTCAGGATTGGAAGAACTGGACGGTGGTCGGAACCTAATAGAAAGTCCCAGGTGGCTCTATACTTCTAAACTCATCACAGTGAGATATTTCTTGTCGGAATTTAATCGAGTTAAAATGTGGTGGCTGTCATTTTAAAAACAAAACATAAAACAAAGTAAAACCATTCTGAAGTGCATCGGTGGTTGTGTGGAAACCATCTTCGTATTCGCGTCAATTCCTGCATTCATTACTTGCTGAGTGGATATCGAACGGGTCTCTTCCTTAACGAACGAAAAATTTGCATAATAGTCACCCAAAACTACACTTTTCAGCCGACACTGTTTCGCCTGATGGTTTTTGTACTTAATATATCAGTCAACTTTGTCTGTATTACGTATTATCTTCTTGGCTTTTGCTTCTACCACTGTTATATCATATCACCTGCGAGAAATCCTGATGCACTTTGGTGTAGTTATAAAGAGGATGAAGAACGCATCACAAAATTTCTGAGAAGATCACGACATCTCCACGTCATCACTCAGTGTGGTGGAATCAATACCATGACAGCGGCAGCAATGGAGAACAATCAATGACATGAGTTATCAACTATTTCCCCAACTCACAAAGCCACCGAGATGGTCACGTCATTACCAAGGGGATGGGATTGTTGGAATGTCAGCAGCGGCAATAGAAAAAAAACTCAAACGCATGCATTACATCAACTGTTCCTTCAGCTGTTCTGTATATAATGTTGGTTTTGAAGCAGTTCCTTCCCTCAATCATGTTTGAGGATAGCGTGTGATGAGATCACAGTGGTAATAACGAACCACGAATGCCGGAATATGCCGGATGATCCTTTGTCTGCGCCTCGTCCTTTATGATACGTATTATCGCATTCATGCACGGTTGCGGGAATGTTACATATTGTTAGAGACATTCATATCGCAAGAAGCATCTAGCGCGTCTGCAGTAACCTACTTATAGCAACCCCTTTTCAATAATTTAACGCTTTTTAATAAAGTGCAGAACGTTCTCTTTGCGTTCACATAGGTGTTGTTTGTCATTCCCCGTTTTCCAAAAATACATCTGTTTAGGACTCAGCCACACATGTAGTTACTTTCAAAAAGTGCAGTCAAACTGCTTCAAACAGCTTCCTCGCTTAGATTCAAATTGAGAAACTAGAGATGTGAAAAAGAATGGAAATACCAAGAATTCCAAATGCTCTTTTTTTTGATAAAACCGAAGCGCAGCGTTCTTACGTACCTTAGGCTAGGAATCTTCTAGAACCACCTAGCTTTTACCTAAACCCCCAGAAAGGAAAAAGTGCCCTGGCTCATTCACATCGACATCTTTTTTTTTTTTCTTTGAAAGTTTGTGAAAGCCCCGCCTACGATTCATAAGAAACCCATTTGCAACGAGCACTCCATAACAACTTCGAACAGGAAAAACGGTACGAAAGCCTGATGCTCAAAATATCGCGATCCCGAAAGTTATTGTATAAGCCAGTTACACATTAGTAAACCTCAAACCATTGAATTGAAGTGGATGCGGTAGCTCATCTGAAGTGGACTTATTAACGCCCGACACTTTGTTCTTTATCCTTAGAGTCGAAGACTGCCGGCGTCAAGTATATTCCCTTTCCTATCCAATAGCACGGTCTTGCTGGCCTTATATTGTTCATGTATATGTATGTTTATGTGTGACTCGTATCTGAACTTACACCCGGCTGCGGGAGGCTCCGTCCCCCGGACCAATGCTAACGTGGCGCAAAATTCAAATATGGGTAATGACAGGCTATTTCCTCCGTTGTTTCGGAGTAGGCACGGAGAAACTTGCAAAACAAGTACTGAACAGCATTCTAAGGTCTGATATCATGTAGCCCACCGCACTTTATTCAGGTAGGTCAGGTAGATTCGATGATTTGTGGCTCTCAAGTGTATCTTCTTTCTTCTTCAGCTTTTTTTCGTTTATTTTTATTTTGCATCCTTATTCTATTCTTTGTTCTTGCACTGTTTCTCTTCCATCTGCTTTTCTTGAATTCCTCTTCTTTGTTCATTCTTTCGTTGCTTTGTTTCGTGTTGTTTCTGTGTTTAACTTCTTTTGTTTTCTTTCTTTTTGTGTGCTAACGATTTCTGTTCTCTTCACTTCCCCTAGTATTTTGGTTAACTCGTTTTTGTTCTGTTTTAATTGTTGTTTGTTTTGTTTTCTTTTATTTTTAGTACAGTGATCGTCACTGTCCTCGTCCTTTCCTGTTACTTTTCTTTTGGTTAGTTGTTACTTGTTTTTCTGTTGTTTCCCTTGTTTTCTTCCGGTTTTGTAGTTGTACCTTTGTTTTTTTTTTCTGGAGATTCTTTTTGTTTTCTATCTCTTCTTCCTTTGTACGGCTGATTGCAGCATTTATTTTCACTGTAACCTTTTCTTTCACTTTAAATATTTCATTCTTTTCACTTCAATCTTTTTTGCTGTCCTTCCTCCATTTCTTCTTGACCTTACTCTTTTTCGTAAGCTTTTTCCTCAACTTCTCTTCTACTGCCCTTCTTTTCTCCTCTGCATCACTTTTTTTCTCCGCTTTCCTTCCTCATCTTACATCACATGCATCTTCTATCATCTTTTATTATTGTTTCATTATCATCATTATGTATACATTATTTATCATTTTTATTGGGGCAACAACTTTCAGAAATGCCAAAATTTTCTTGGATATACAAGTAAAAAAACACGAAAACAGTACCTTCATCAAATAACCAAGGAAACGTCTATTCATTCCCAGGAAAATTGAACACGTATCGCCTTTTTCGCAAGCCATACAAACTTTGTATGTTATGCCTTGCCTTGCTTTAACGCACATCGCATGTACCATTATCGCAACGAAGCCAGTCCTTATATTGGGCCTCGTACTCTCCTTGATCCATGTCCTCTGGCAAAAGAGGGTCGCGTAATAGACAGACTCCTCAAAAGTTACGTTCGTCAGGATCAATCGCAATTTGTTCACTTGATTT
This sequence comes from Necator americanus, assembly GCF_031761385.1. Taxonomy (NCBI): domain Eukaryota; kingdom Metazoa; phylum Nematoda; class Chromadorea; order Rhabditida; family Ancylostomatidae; genus Necator; species Necator americanus. The sequence goes on from NC_087376.1 coordinate 23,142,031, forward strand.
CTTGACCAGAATAGCTTTTTGTTTTTTCTGTTCACCGCCAGGAAAAAAGTCACATTATTCCTGTATTGTACAAATCTTTTAATTTAAAGAGTTATTATCGTGTACATTCTTATAGCCGTGGATTGAGGTTCCGCTCCACGACCCGACATTTCAGGTCGTGGAATAATTGATGACTGTGGCTCATCACCAGCTGTAGCAAAATCTTCTACAGCTTTCATTCGAGCAATTATTGCGGCTAACTTCTCTAACGATTCATCTGAATCCATTTTGACAAGAAGCCTGATCTTTTCGTTGATGATGATGTAACTCTGAAAAGCTCTTCCCTATATGCCATGAAATCCATACTTTCAAAAAAGAAACTTCAAAATACTTACTGATTGAGCAGATCTCCATAACTCTGCTCGTCTCACCCTGGTATCTGCATATTGTACAAGTCGTGACTCAACCCTTGAAGACTCCCCTAGCAGTGGTGCCTCGGCGGAAGTTCTTGGTGGATGATGTTCTACTGCGCTACTTCCACTGACCACGCAATTTTCGTCTCCTTCCACAGCTGGCGCGGCAGCTCCGATATTCTCCAGTTCTACATTCCCGAACATCATTATTGCATGTTGGTGAGCACAGCTGACAGCTGAAGCACTTGCGCATGAACATACGAATCGGTAGGGGCACACAGAACAAACGGTACTGTGAAGATTCTCCTGAAACATTCAATCACATTGCGTTTAAAAAGTACCACTTTTTGAAGATTGGTGCTCACCTTTGGATCACATGGACAAGGTTCAATTTCCATTTCAACGCTAAAAGTCCTGTCTGTTGTTATAGCATCCACATCGCATTTTCTATCTTCTAGTTCCCTGATTCGATCTTTGTTTGGTTCGTGATCTTTGATTGCTGTTCTGTGTGCCGCATTGCTCTCACGGATACGAAACGGCCGAGCCAGATTCCTCCTGTCCTTTGAAAAAACAATAGTTGGGATTTCTACAGTCATGCATAGATATGCCTACTCACAATAATAAAATAAGACTCAGCCAGCTCATTCGGAACTTTTATAAGTAGGTCAAGTAGATAATCCGCCCTAGCGTTGGCATTTCGATGCAAGTTCTCAGTTTTTAGCCTTCCGTGCCAACGTTCCGCAATCATTGTGGTGTTGAATGCTAATTCCTGACGCTGAAAACAGGCCCACTCTCTGATCCTGCTTGAAAATGGGAAAACCTTCAGAGAAGGTATCCTATACACGTAATGTAGATAAGATAGGTAAGATATACCTAGATAGTTATGATGCAGGTAAGAAATGAAATTGTCCTGTCCTTGACTGCTTAGGTAACTAAGGATCTCCGTTGAACGATTTTTGGAACGATGCCTCATCTGTTATCTTCAGAAGCTCAGAAAGAGCCTTTTAAAGTGCAGTTCGAATGTCAGACTGAAATTTGAAAAAAATCAGCCTAAAAGGAAAATTGCAGAATATTTTTGTGAACTTACTCTGACTAATTCCTTTGCCTTTCTCATCCAAGTTTGCAAAATGTGGAAACGGCAAAACAGCAGGAAAGCTCTGGAGTCAGGAAATATTTATTTCGCCAAAGAGAACTTTAATATCATCTGCAGTCATGGTGTGGCACAGAATAAACGCTAAATAGAGTAGATTGGACGAAGAGAAAGTATGAAATGATTTACCTGCAGCAAGTCCGCGGTCCTTCTTATCTGCCACCATGAGGGCTGCTAGCCTGAGGTTGTACCGGGTGATGTATCATCTACGGCTATTCCTCTATTCGAATATTCTCTCAGCCACTGTTCTTGTGTAGGCGTGATGACGACTGAAAATCAAGACAGGAGCTTCACAGAGCAGTACCTCTAGTGCTGTTGCAACTCACCGGTCAAAAATGCTTTACCACTCCTGTCATGAGCTAAGTTTAGCACATGTATTCAGTCCGTCAAGTTTTTCTCTTCAGCTCTCTTTTTCGAAAACGTCATGTCTTCATCATTGCGGCAACCGGGTCGTAATTTGTACTTTACGACAATATTCCTGAACAAACTTATAAAAGTAGTTGTAAAAATGGCTTGTTAGAATAGTATTCACCATAGATCAGCTTTAGTGATGTAATATAGCTTCGATAACCTTGGAGTGTTAATTTCCCTCATTTTCTTCACAATATAATCGAAATTAAAATCTGAAATAGAAAATCACAGAGTATTCTTCAAACCGCTATCAATCTATAAAATTTTACCTTAAACCCCTTACACCTTATACTAGGCTTTTCAAGTATTCTCCATCATGTTTTGTCCATTTCAATGGCGCTGGATTGATTTCTTGCCCCACATGTCCAAAACAACCAATAACATTAACATTGCTATCGTCGTTGTATATGACATTCAAATGCGCAGAGCAGTACTTATTTTCTTTCCTGGAGGTCCCGATTCTTTCTTTCCCTATCACTTGATATTCTCCTGATCTATTGAATCTGAAAGATTCTTTCCGTTCATTCTGCGTGAAAACATCCTTGAAATCACTCAAAAAGCACCTTAGCGCAACTCGCTTATCTTTGCGTGTACGGCTGTAGAAAGTGATTTGAAATCTCTTGCACATATCGTCACGTCAGGCCTTAATGTCTATTATTTTTGTGGGAACTTTCGTATGTAGTGAAATGTTACATGATTACCTCAAACTCGGTTTTCTTCGCAAAAGTTTCTCTGATCAGTGAATAATCTTGCGGACGACCTTCTGCTCCGTCTTCAGCATGTTGTTCAAAACAATGAGCGACTAATGCATGATGATCGGGAAGGTAGGAATCGCAACGCGGACACTAGATAGATCACGAGAGTGCAACGAAACAAAGTCCACTATGGAAAATTGTGAATTTTTTTTCAAGTGCGAGTAGAGATTCTTTTTCAGCACCTTTGGACACATTGGACATAGTACTTTCTCCACTGAGTGCGTCCTGAATCATCTTGTTTCAGTATTGGAATAAGACTGTGAAAAATTGAAAAGAAAAGCTACAGCAGTTTAGAACAATATTTACTAATGATTTTCAGATTTCACTCAGACTTGTAAATTTCAGTAAGTTTCGATAGTATTTCTTTCGACTTCTTGAGCGAAGACTCACGAAGTGCTTTAATTGTAAAAAAAGTACATGTTTTCTGCTACATCCAATCAGTTTATGCGTTTAGATAAAAGAGAGGTCAACTTCTCTTCGAATTCAGAATCTATACAGTGACTGATGGAAAGGTAATGTTTGACAGTGATGTGTAACAAAAATGCCAGTGTTTCTGCAGAAAGTTGTGAAGAGGGTCTAAGTAAGGGATAGAAAAGTTTAATGGACTTTGGATAATTACTTATCATGATAATTTATTATATAGTGCAAAAAAGTAGCATAGAACATCATGATATTCTAATTATTGTATAAATCAAGCAATTAGAACATTGAAAGAAATGGAGTGAAAGGCGATGATATTGAAAGTGATGTTGAAAGAAGACAGTAGACTGACTTGATCACGTGTTACGAAATTGTGAAATCCATGGTGGTAATACATAGATCTTAGGGATCTGTTCCGTGTTCCACTCTACGGATTCCATATGGCCATGTAAGCAAACTTAGATTCTTTTGAAGCAGTAGTTTCCTTTCCTAATATTCCATGATCATATTCCTGCAATCGTGTCAAAGTGATTATTTTTATCTACACTTTCATAGGTGAAAATAGTATTAAAGATTAATATACGAAAAGTATATAATGTAGATTCACTGTTAATGTAAACCTTTCCACAGCTAATAATGCTTAGTACTTAATTAACTTAGTATTTTATTGGGTGCGGGACAAGAGGTACCCGTGAAAGCCGGCTGACCGCTCCTGACCTCCCTTCAGCGTCGCGCGCCTCCGCGTAATCACGGCTGCCACTCCACCAGCTGGACATCCTCAACGACCCCCTGAGATCATCTAAACCCCGCCCCCTTATTGCTATCTAATCAATGCTGCGCGCGACATTCACGCCGCGACGAAGCAGTGGATACTGCGAATTTAGAAGGAAGAAGAGTGTAGGACGAATTGAGGCACCAAGTTCTGGTGTACGAAATTAGTAAATTGAGCGCAGATGATCGGGATTTAAGGAGAAAAACTAGATCCTTTTATCCAATTAAAAGATATATTATCAGAGACATATCATAGAGTATCAAAGAGTCAAAGATATGATGATTCATAAGAGTGATATGCATGTTCTACATTGACCTCACTTGAGTAACTTCGCACAAATAAAGATTATCTCAAAAAGATACTGCAGGCAAAAGAATAAGAAGAATAAAGGAAAAGAAATGAATATATTTTCATACGCCTCATAATTTCACACATTTCACGCCCAAACTGTTCTATATAAACCTGCAGTGCATAGGCATGTGTTTGTCACGATGTCATTCAACGAATTCACGTTCAACTTTCGACTGCAGCAGCTATGCGCCCAGCAACTTTATTTTCTTATTACTTTGTATGCATTCTTTGAACTCCTTTCTACATTTTACTTTTTCAAAATTTTATATGGATATAATGTTTATATCGAGCGCAACTTAAATATTTTAGTATTTCCTTTTACGTTTTATAGAATAAAACTTTACATGGTTCTTCATACTTCTTTCAACAGCGTTTATCGCTTCATTTGTATCTATTCTCCACATACAATCAATATGACGGGTTAGGTGTATTAGTGGCGAACAATGACCTTTGTATCTTCGAGATCTACCTTCAGGTACAATGCCTGTCTGCGAGGCATTATCCACGCCTCGTTGGGCGTTCGATGGCAGTTTTACTCAGCCCAGTGATAGATGATTAATTTGCATGTAACAAGTCAAAACAGGATATTTTCATTTTCACTCGCATTTTTAAATGGCATATATACAAACCTCTTTCATTTATATTAACTTACAAGTGTACTTTATATAGAGTTTCAAACAACATCTAAGACCAGGCATTTTCTTCTTCCCTCGATTCTAAAAGCGCATCGCAAGAGTTGCGGGCGCGGCGGAGAAAACTCCTCGTAAGAGCAGCAGACGCGGCGAAATGGGCAGGGAAGGTGGTGTGGGAGGGGCGTCAGCGAGACGTAGCACAAGAGGAATAATCAGGCTACTGTAGCGATCACGACGCTGTCAGGAGACGCGTGGTGCAATTAACGACGCTCATTAGCCTCCTGGATATGTGGCGGCATATCATACGTATACCTCTTGACCGTTCCACTGTGCGGGACAAGAGGTACCCGTGAAAACTGGCTGACCGCTCCTGTCCTCCCTTCAGCACCGCGTACCTCCTCGTAATTACGGCTACCACACCACCACCTAGACATCTTCCACGACCAGCTGAGATCACCTGTACCTCGCTTACCTATTGCTCTAATCAACGCCGCGTGCGATGTTCGCGCCGCGACGAAGTGGTGGATACTGCGAATTTTGAAGGGAGGGAAGTGAAAAACGAATTGACGCAGCAAATTCTGGTGTTCTGGTGTTCGGATATAGCAAACTAAGCGCATATTATTGGAAATAAGAGAGAAGAAGTAGGTCCTTCTATCCAATGTAACTTCACATAAGTAATGATTATCTTAAAAAGATGTTGCAGGGAAAAGAACAACATGCATATATTTCCACACATCTCACAATTTCACAAATTTCACCCCTAACTCTTCTATGTAAGCTCGCAGTGCATAAATATGTGTTTGTCACGAGGCTATTCAACGAATTCGTGTTCAATTTACGACTGCAGCAGCTATGCGTACAGCAACTTTATGTGCTTATTACTTTGCATACATTCTTTAAACTCCTTTCTACATTTTACCTTTTCTAAATTTTACATTGATATAATGTTCATGTAGAGCGCATGCGCAGCGCACAAGAGGAGCAATCAGGCTACTATAGCGATTATGACGGTATCAGGAGATGCGCGGTGCAACTAACGACGCTCATTAGCCTCCTGGATACACGTCAGCACATCATACGGGTACCTCTTGGCCGTTCCCCTATTTTATTCGATTTCTTTCCCCGTAATTAGTAGCGTCTTTTGCTGCAACTGCTATGTTCACTTTTAATGGGGTCTCTCTGCATTGCTATAAGCGAAGCACTACAGTGAATTTGTGAATTGATGTTCCTTTCTGACAACGAAAATGACGCTATAACAGCTTATATTCAAGAAACACGAAGCTTTCAGAGCACTAGCAGAGTTACGGCGGCTATTAGTTCATGTTTCAGTCCTATTTGCTATCGTTCTTTTGGATTCGAGACTTCTATCTTCTTATTTCCCCTGTGTTCGCTTCTTATTCTGATGCTTCTCTTTTCTTCATGTGTGAGGAGTAGTTGAAATGTTGTTTAGTGCTTTGTTTGTAACGTTCTGCATATTTATTCCTCCGAAACAACGGAGGAAGTAAGTGGTCGTTATCCCCGTTTGAATTTCGCGGCACGTTAGCATTGATCCAAGGGGCGGAGCCTCCCGCAGCCGGGTGTAAGTTTAGATACGAGTTTATGTGTGTATATATTCATGTGTATGTACATACATATATATATATATATATGTATGTATATATATATATATCTGTTGATCTATTTATCTACTTGTAGATCTGTGTGCGGGTTGTATTTTCAGGTTTTGTTTCCTGCACATGATAGTGAATGTTTGCTTAGAGTTGTTCAAGGGTCGTTTAAAAACAAACCCGCAGAGCCATTACATCATGTAGTTTTCTCTCTTACTGGTCAGTTATCATGGGTTGCTTTGCCTCCTAGAGGATTAGAAAATCTTGGACGTAGTCAAAAGTTTGCGAAAAATTTTGCTGTTCAGATTCACCTGATTCGCCTGCTTACAGCCTTTTTCGATCTGCTGTGCTAGAAGATGCGGTGGACCTTTGTCGTCGGTGTTTGGAATGCCACATCCTTTTCAGGCTCTTAGGTAAGGCTTTTATTTGCTTCTTTATTGTCATTCTCGCTCAGTTATATGTTTTTTTTTTTCAAATTAGAATTCATTCATACCTCGTAGTTGCAAAAAAAAAACCTCGATGAATCTGTTTTTCATCGAGTTTCTTCTGCAATGTTTCGCCCCATTGACGACCGCGCGTTCTCTTCAAGATTGCCGTTAGGAGCCGAGGAGGAGAACAAAAGGTTTTTTTTTAGCCTTCGGTCTCCGCATTTTTCCTTTTTAAGAACAGTTGGTAAAATTGCATTGAACCGTTCTGTTTGTAACGTCGTTTGAAGGTCGTATGATAACACACATGAAATTTGGTTCCACTAATTATTCTGTCCGTCCGACGAGAGTTCTCACTCCCGAAGATCACATATCTGTCAAACTTGGGGACTTAAATCCGTTCACTTCCTGTACTGTGCTCGTCGTGATCTTGCACCAAATATCGCTCAACTGGAATATCGAAGTAGATAGTCTAATCAAACTTGAGAGTAAATTTGAACGGGGAGACGGAGCAACATTTCTAAAAGCGCTGTAACAAAAGGTGATGACGGGGGAAGGTTAGAAAGAGGTCAGTGTTGCCTAAAAGAACATGTGGAATAAAGTGAAGTAAAGTTTCTGGCGTTAATCAATCCGCTTGGGGTGCCCCCCTACGTTCGCGTCAATTCAGAGGTTAACGAACGTGTAACTGGCCTATACAATGACTTGCGGTGGCCAGCCGACGTGTCAAGTTAGTGTTTTTAACCCCGCAGACAAATCTGGCACCAATTTATCGACCCCGCAAGGATGAAAGGCTTGGTGAGCACTAGGGCGCTTTATCACCTTAATTATTGTTGTTCTTCGGGTCGATTGAGCGAACGAGTGAACGCCGGTAACCCCTTTATTTGTTCTGATCGCGTGCAAGGATTGCCAAGTGGTTTTTCCTTTAGCAGAGGACATGAAAATTATCCTGACTCTTTAAGAGGACTAGGTGAAGAGGTCTATGCGGCGGGTCGGCGTTCTTTCTTTAATGCGTTTGATATGTCATGGAATCCTGTCGCTCACTTCTCGAAGTCCTACGGTTGTCGTTAAAACGCATCACGATCCGACCCACCTCATTTTACTTTCGTAGCGAATGTGGGAGCTTCTCTTATCTTCGATCACTGATGCAGTATAGAATCGCGAATGCCCTCTTTCTTTTGCGTGAAATGGGGCATTCCTAACATCTATCTTTTGATTGAGTGTTCAGTGACGATGACCTCATTCTTCTTTTGCTGGCGATGTTTTTCTGCGCATTTGCTGAAGCTTTGGTCAGAGCAAGAAGGACGAAGGTATTGAAAAGATGTCGATTATCAATGTGAAGCAAGTGCCAGGATTGTTAACACTTTTTATTACGGCTAACGTTTTGAGGCTGTCGCTTTCGTCAGGGACTGGAAAGTCAGAACATTTGTAAAATATCCTCTCAAAAGCCTCATCTAGAACAAGTCCATAAAATATTACGTGCGAAACCAGGAGCCGAAATTTAAGTTTAAATTTAAGTGTGTGCAGACCTTAATGACCGCATTCCTGTGATGTCTGTGGACCGCCGCTTAATAGAATCGCTTCGCTTATACTAATTAGGATCACTTGTCCCATTGTTCGTCAATTTGCGGGCACCACTAAATACTTTCATTTGTTTTGGTGATCGTTGAGACGCATCGCTTGTAAGGCGCACCTAATTTTACTTTCCTTGGCAACTGCGGCAACGTCTTTTATCTCATATCGATGACGTAGGACTGAGCTTCGAATCCCTCTTTCACTTGCGTAAAGCGAGATACTCTGTAAGCATCATCCTTTCAGTTGCGGGTTCTATGACTCTGATCGCATTTTCCTCCTGCTTGCGAAACGCCCAAGTTTTTGAAGCGCAGGTCAAAGCAGGAAAAACGGCTGTGTTGAATAGGTGAGCACGGAACCGGATTTTCTTAGTCCTCTTCACTACATTCTTGATGCTCTTGTGTGCTCCCCAAACTGCTCGCTTCCTTCGGCCCAACTCGGAGGTCACTTCGTTCATCATGTTGATTTCCCGACCTACCTAACTTCTGGAGCATTCGAATATGTTTGTTCCGTTGAGCGTGAATGGGGCATCAGAAACCCATCCGTTTCTCATAAACATCGCCTTATCCAGGTTCAGCTGAAGATCGATGTTTTTACGCGTTTCCTCAAATTCGATCAACATTCGTTCTTCCTGACCAGTGCTTGATGTTACGTTAGAACGATGTCATTAACGAAATGAAGATGGCATCACTGGCGGCCCTCACCTTTCACTCCCATGTTATCCTATTCCAATCCTCGCATCGTGTTCTCGAGAGTGGCACTAAACATTTTGGGTGATGTTGAGTCACCCTGTCGAACCTTTCTTTTCACGTCGATGACGATATTGTTGTGGAATAGCAAATTTTTGGTGTACAGCTCTCGAAGAACCTTTATATGTATCTGGTAGGGGCTCCGTGGTTGTCCAAGGCTTCGATGACCGCTTCATTTGGAGGCCTTTAAGTTAATGAAAGTAAGAGACAGCGACATCTTGTACTCCTGCAATTCTTCTATGAGTTCCGAAAAGGACTGCGTGTGGTCAGTCGTACTTTCTTTCTCTTTTCTTTTCGAAACCCTGCTTGCTCCCATGGCTGTCCTTCGTCTAATGCTCTTTCTATCCTGATTGTCTGATTACTCTTGTGAAGAGTTTGTAAATGACAGATAGTAAGCAGATTGGGGTTACTTGTCGATGTCTTGAGGGTCTCCCTTCTTATACAACAGTATGGTCTTGCTGGTTTTCCATTGCTTAGGAACCTTGCTTTCCGACAGATAACGAGTGAAGAGCCTCGTCTGTGTGATGAGGACGGGCCATGTGTGCTTAAGATTTCAGACTTGATTCTGTCGGGGCCGGATGAAGTACGACTCTTCACCGACATGGTGACCTCCAGGATTACATGCCCATTTTCTCTCAGGTGGTGAGGAGGCGAGTGAACGTGGCTGTTGAAGAGATCTGAATAGAAGTCATGAATGACCTTCTTCACCTCTTTTCTCCACTCTGCAGTTGTTGAGTTTAGGTTCTGGAGAGCAGTCTTCTTCGTCTTGCGATTGGCGAAGTTCCGACAGGCGTAGCCAATGCTCTTACCCGTCTCTGTTGCTTTAGCCAGTACTGCCGCTCTATTCCCTTCGAGGTTTTCTCTTATCGCTTCTCTGCAGCTCTTAGAGAGCTCGGACGAGAGTTCTTGGTTGCCTGCAGCTCGAGTAGCACCACGCTGACGTATCAGCTCCAGAGTTTTTGGACACATGCATCCCTTAGTGGTTTTGAAACTCTTCGCTTCCCTCGTACAGTCGCGAAGATGCTCTAAAGCCATTCATATCTGTCTTTGGTGATGTCTTTGCATAAGCCGACTAACGAAGCGAAGAGGTCCCAATCGATGATGGTTCGCTGGGAGTTCGCTTTGTGAATTTTACAGCTTTCTCTGCTTTCCATTTGAAAGAAAAGTTTCTTCAAAGAAGGCGATGGTCCTATATGTATATACATATACATATATATATATATATATATATATATATATATATATATATATATATACATATATATATATTTATGTATATATATATACATATACATATACATGTACATATACATAACATACGTATATATATATATATATGTATATATATATATATATGTATATATATATATGTATATATATATGTATAAATACATGTGTATATATATGTATGTATATGTATATATATATATATATATATAAAATGTAGAATAGAACTGTATAGAACTTTGGTACAACAGCGAAGTCCATCAATCGAAACCTTTTACTGATGATTATGTGGTCAATTTCATTATGGTGCCCTCCATCGGGTGACTCCCACGTCTAACATAGAGAAGGGAGCTTCTGGAATAGCGAGTTCTCACGAATGATTTTAGTCGTCATGACAAACTCGGAAATCCCCTCTCCCTGTTCGTTTCATTTAGGCGCTCTTCCGGGCCAATTTTGGTGTTAAAATCGCCAACTATGATCGTTTAGAAGATGTGATCTCCTCTGTAGAACTTCTCTTTCTTCAGTGCTTGGCGTTGATCCACATCCTCGAATCCGCTCAAAGTTCGATTCAGGTCTTCAGTTGTTCGAAAGAATCGATGTTCACTGACGCGCCTGTGTTGACGAGGACGCCGATCCCATCAACTTCCGCATCGCTGCATGTTCTTAGAAGCAGTTTTTCTACAGTCTCGAAGGCTTTCAGTGTGTGACGCCATCTCGTCTCGTTCAGTTCGATTACGTCGTACTTGATCTTTGCTTGCATCATCACATCTTCAGTGATTGCTTTTGATGAAAGCGTACGTGTGTTGTGTTTACAGGCGTCATTTTAGTACTTTTCCGTCCCGGCGGTTGAAAGGAATTAATAAAAAGTTTAAAGCAGCCCAGTTCTGTGCTACCGTACCAGACGTTCCTCCTCAGCCAGGAGACTTTTATTACGGTATCTAGCGTTTCATTCAACTATAGCAATCCATGGACAGGTTGCTATCCTTCGGCGCCAGAACGTGGGAGGACGTCGTGTTCCACCGGATTAGACCTACAAAGCTCATTTCTTGGAAGTGACTCCAATCCGCCTTCCTTGCACTTCCCCATCATTTTATTACAGGCTTTTGGCGGGATTGACGCATAGCATAAAGAAATGTCATGGTTCAGTCCAGGCACAGCAAAAACAGGAATTCTCTCACTTGGATCTAGCTGCGTTTTCGGGGAGGTACAAAGGGGCTTTTGATCTGCGATTGTGCGATTTGATTGTCCTCCATCTGTCACTTGAGGATGCGCCACGTATCCTTGCGACTAACCGGCTGTGATGGCTCTAGTAAAGGAGATCTGTTGACGATGCTGATTGAAAATATCCGTAGTCTGTACACGATGGATTTCTCTTCTCTATTCGCAGACTAAGGATTTCGATGTGACTTGATTCCATGGAGTCTGCGAATGTACTGACAAGGATTACGCATATCTTGCGTACGATGTCATCTAGGGTGCGTGCCATCTTGAAGATGGGTACACTACTTTCCTCAAAATGTAGCACAACTCTGACTCACTCTCCGACTTAAATTTAGGTCAACTGTCCAAATGAAGCCACGCATCTTAACAATTATTCGGCTTCTAGTAATCGATTAGCGTCAGGTAGATCATGTTAATTCCAATTGTAACTAGATAACCGCTGCACATTAATTTTGCGGAATTAGTCACAGGAATCTTCAATAGGTAAGCATCCAATGAAATCGAGCTTGGGTAGCGAGCAGAAGGACTGGACCGACTTATCAAAAGGACGTAAAAAAACATAGCAAAGAAACGACACGTGACTAGCAAGCTGGCTTTCATCCTGGTCTATCTAGGATTGGTCAGGTGTTCATCGTTAGGAAAATGATCGAAATCTGTTAGCGGTACTCGAAGTCAATGTAATTATCCTTTTTGGACTTTGAAGCTGCTTTCGACTCTTCTCATCGAGGCCGTCTTCTCAACGCGCTCCGCGCCGATGGAGTACCAGGAAAGTTCGTTCGCTTGCTTGATGACATGAATCAACGAACAACTGATGCAGTTCGAACACCAGCCGGATGTACAACACCGTTTAAGTGGTAACTGGAGTAAGACAAAGAGCAGTGGCTTCCTGTTCTATTTCGCCATCGACGACATTCCGCGAAGAACAGTAGATCGGTGTCCTGCCGATATCACCCTAGCACCATCAGGCCACCCCTTGACCGATCTCGAGTACGCTGACGATGTTATATTCAGGGAGAAGCAGGACGAAACTTCAACATGTTGTCAACCTTGTATCGAAGCTGGTTGCAGCCTATGGACTACATCTACGCCCTGACAAATGCAAGCAGATGTGGATCTCTTCGAGATTCGAACAGGAATCAGGGTGGACAGACAACCGATCGAATTCGTAGATACATGTGTTATGCTGAAGAACAACGGCAGCTGTCAAAGCGATATACAGCTTAGATGTGCCAAGGTCTGTTCTGCATTCAACTCCTCGACGAAGTGTTTGTGGTCGACTCCCATCACTCGCGAAGTTAAGCTGCGAGTCTACGTATCCGTTAATCGCCCTATCATGATGTACGGACTTGGGCAGCGCCGTCTACGGTGATGGAAAGGCTTGATTGCACGGGTGCGTGTAAAGAGGGTCCCGGCGGAATTTCGAGCATGCCCCGGTCATGCCTCGTCAGAGCAATTAGCGGTGGTGCGTGTCCTAAAGAGATTCACTTTCGTTAGCACCTAAATAGCTGACTCTGCTTACCTACTGCTAATCATACGCTGCATCACCGGCTAGGATATAATTCACTCAATTTAGTAGTCGTACCAGAAGCAAGAGAAATCCTCATGTGAAATATGAGATAAGGATGTATCTAATAGCTTCAAATTACGTGCATAAAAATTTTAGAACGGAACATTCCAGGTTTCAAAAGTAACAAGTAACGGTAATGAGAATTATCGTTATTCTGTAACTCCTAAGCTTTTTTGTAGCCTAATTTATTTCTGGACAGAGGGACCTTCTGCATCTCTGGCTTCTTGGAACTTACAGGAAGAAAAAGAGTTCAAATTTCGTAAGATTTCTAGACTTTCTGAAGGTGATATAAAGACAAACTCACTCCCTTTCTTTATTAGAACACCATACAAATCCGATGTACTTCTATGTGACACTATTATTTTGACTTATTCGGTAATTTCGACAGCTCATACCACTCTTCTTTGCATATTTTCTTGTAACTCCGCAGTTTTTTGCGTCTCTGTGGTTAGAAGAACATCTAAGACGGTTGTCTGCGTCTTCATGAACGACTGGAGCGTGACCTCTTCGAGGTATGCTCGCGTATCCGCCGGCATATCCACTGGGCACATCATATCTCGGAGGCATTCGCAGAGAATCCGGCGGGACCCTCTTTACCGTTTCCCTGATTGCACGGAAAGGAAGCTACTTAGACGGCTGCTTGGGTACTTTTGGCCTAAGGTATGCCACAATAAAGAGCTTTACGCGGAAGTCGATGTGGTGTAGTGGCGGATGACACGTGGAAGATATCAACATCTTGTACCGATATCGGCAAGTGGCTAAAGTAAATCGTCTTCGCTTCTTTGGTCATATGTTAAGGAGACCAGCAGATCGCCTTGTTCAATTGAGCGCACTTGGCGTGGATAGGCACTTGAGGCCAAACGTAGGTTTCGCAGGATATTGGGAACAGGTACTCCCTCCAGTTTAGTTTATTTCATCTAATGACGCCCAATTCCGCTTTATAATCGTGAAAAAAAGTCGCGAGAAACAGTATTGGCACCTGTGTCTCTAAGATATAAGTTGCTGCGCGGCGGAACGTGAGCAGATGTATTCGTCGTTCAACGTCTGCAGTTCAACTAATACAACGCAAACTCTTTAGGTCAAGTTCATTGGATTATACTCTTGCGAGAATGATTATTGTGAATACTTTGCAAAAAAGTCTCAGAGATTGTATTGGACTGTAGTTCCGAAGGTACTTATGGATAACAACGATTTGCGAGGCCTTACACTGTTCCAATATGGCTTGGGGCAGGTTTCATGTTCTTGTCCGCAACCCGAATTTCTGAAGGAAGTGTCAGATAGGACTTCACTAGCATTGATGCTCGGACTTGACGCAGAGTTGACGTACGGAAAACATTCGAATAGAGGCTCTTAGTGATCTTTCCTATCTCACGACAAAAAGAGGAACCAATCCTGTTCTTGTTTACCAAGGCTGTTAGCGGGATGTTACATTAATGAAAGCTCCTGGGACATTTCTTTAGATTTGTTCTTTTTTGCGCTGCTTCCAGAATTTTCCTGGGCCTGTATTCGGAAAGATTCTCCCGAAAAAACGTCTTCTCTGTTTGATTATTTCCACCAACCGTTCAATGTTTGATGTATTCGGATCAAGTCTCGAAGTCCTTTTTTCAGCTTTTGACAAATAGAACTTCTCTTTTTTTTTCTAGGTGCCTTTGAAACTTGATCCACGTTTGTTGCGCGTGGTTTCGAGACGTTCAGTCCTCGAATCGACGACGTCTTTCCCCTTTCGTTGCCAATAACTGATTTTTTAAAATGTTGTGCCCAATGAGTCCTATTTCCACTCGAAGAACGTTGATGGTAACCACTGCAGAGGATGATACAATTGAAACGTCAGGTACAAATCATCTCTGATTGACGTGTAAGTGGTCGATCTCCGCACGAGACGTGCCATTGGGCGATTCGCATGGCTACAAACGGTTATCTTTTTTTTCATTAAAAGAGAATTCTCAGGAGAGCGGAGTGCGGTACAAATCAGCTCGACGAGACGATTTCTGTTTCCTTGATCGAAATCTTCTGATTCCTCTCTCTAGTTTGGCCGTCTCTGACGGGAAATTCATAGATGCGCTTTTCGCTACGAATCAGCTCCTCCTCCTCTTAAAACGCTTCCAATTCGTATTTATCAGCTGAAGTTGGTGAGTAGCAGTTGATGATGCTGATGGATTTTTGGCGGAGGGTGGGAGCTAATAGTGGCTAGAGGAGACGACAAGATCTTTTGATAATGGACGAGATGGACGACAGATAAAAACACTGACTTGATATACGTTCGTAAACTTCAAACGATTCTGAATAGAAGTGAACACGGGCGACTGGCATCGGCGCCTTTTGATAGAGTTGTTTTTACCTGAACTTTTTTTTCAGATCGCTCAACAGAAACCAAAAAGCCCATTCAAAACCTAATGGCCAAGTTGAAACAGTATCCTCTTTATCGAATGATCCATATTGCCATTGCTTGTGACCGGCAAGACCTATTCACTGATGCCAATCTTGACTATTTGAATAAGATGAACTCTTCCTTTCAAAGGTGAGCTTCTTTCTCCAACACTGATCCTCGACTATTGGTTGGTAAAAACGTCGATATGAGTGGAATTCAATTAGACTTTGTCGTTTTAATCGAGGGTTAACAATGTGGACCTATATTTGTTGCTGAGTTGTTTATTGACTCGAACGATCGTGAACACGAGTACACTTTTACTTGGGACAATTGGTCCAAACTGAGTAGAATGTGAAGTTATTCTCAAACATTTGCATTCATTTAATATTTTTTATGAGGCATATTCCGATTCCCGACACTGGCAGCGGACCATCAGTAGTGACTTGGTCATCGTCTCGTGCTGAACTTTCTGAATCTAGTTTCAAATAAAGTCTGAAGAACAATTGCATGCCCCGTAACAGTTAGCACCGTTTTAAACATGGTGTAAAGCATATTTGCGTGCTTTTTCTTTTTGAAATATCTGTTTATTGCTAATTTTTTTGAAGAAGAAGATTTATTTACTATACCAAAGTGAAGAGCTGGTCAAGTCGCGACACTATTACACTGCCAGCAAAGAGGGGGATGAAATCTCATCGATTTCATCGAGACTCGGAGTTCCTCCAAGAAATGTGCAGAAGGTTGTAAAGCAATGGAACGAGGAAGGACATGTTCATGCCAAACCCGAAAGAGGGCGGAAACGGACTGTCAACATTCGATGGATGCGCGAGATCATCAAGAGGAGTGACGGAGATGATCGGACCTTGAATGGTCACACAGCTCAAAATTTCAGCTCAAAATCTGTTCAAATGATAGTAAAAATGAGCTTGGATTTGGAAGTTATCGTCTGTTAAAAGGACAAGTTCTTACCGAGCAAGCAAAGCAAAATTGAAAGGAAAACTGCGAGAAACTAAAGGATTTTTTTCAAGGTTTGGCGAATTGAGGATTTCTTCTGATCTGCCAAAAAAAAATGTTTGAAGTGACTAAGAATTCTCAGAATCACCGTCAACTCCTTAGCCTAGCTCTCAAGAACAGTTGCAACGAAGAATTGCTACAAGGAGTCTGTTTCCTGAGAGTTTAATGGTTTGGGACGGTATCAGTGCTTATAGGAAGACTCTGTTGTATCTTTATCGATAAAAACGTGAAAATTAATGCGAAGGTCCACCGAGAAGAGATCCATTCAAACAAACTCTTTCCAATTTTATCTTTCAACAGGAATAAGCTCCAGCTCATGGAACCAAAACAACGATCCAATTCATCGAGACCAAAGTCGGCTCTTTTTCGACGAAGGACTTGTGGACTGCGGACAGCCCGGATCTTAATACATTAGACTTCTCTTCGAGAATTCGCTCTGAATGCACGAATTGTCGCTTTATATTATAGTGTGATTATCTTTTTTTCGTTTTGAAGGCACAGGAACACAGAACTTTTCTGGACAACTGTTCGCACTTTTGTTTCATGGACAACCAGCTCCGTTCAAACTAGCTGCTACACAAGAACTACGTCGTAGCTTTTCACTGTTTTGGGAGTGTTGCTTTGGTCTAGTCAAAACGTACTGGAGCCTGATGCAATACATTCTTCTTGCCGCATTCGGACTGCAAAGGTGAGTGAGGTCTCAATTCGATCTCTGCCTTCGAGCGGAGTCGCCTATGCTATTGCATCAGGCTTCAGGTGTTTATGACTCATCTGTGGAGCCGTAAGACCTTCCCGTTTCCTTATTCTAGTTTTATGGTATTTCTATCTCAGTAAAGACGTGTAGAAAGACGTGTAGAAAGCCTCACCGTTTCTTTACATTCCAATGCGAGAACCTTATCGGTGATCTCAATTTTTAACATAGTGGAGAAGTGGTTTCAAACAATGCTTTTTTTGCAGCAATTCTTGCAGCAAGGATGTAGGATCCATTCTGTGTCTGCAGTTTGAGAAAATAGGCTCGAACAATACGCATATCAAACTTCTCATAAGATGTAGGTTGACCTGCAGTCTATCTACATCTTACGAGAAGGAAGTTTCGACAATGAGGAGTCGATCTAAATGCTGCTTGAAGTGCCTCAGCGTAAAGCGGTGGACTTTTCGTAGCTAGCTGTTCAACTTGTTCTGATTTAACTAGTTAACATGAAATCCACCATCATCTGGATCGGTGCAGACGTTAAAGCTGAGAAATAAAAAAAAATAAGAAATACATCAGGAATAGAAAATCCGTACATGATTTCCAAATCATGGGTGGTCAAGAAGCCTCGATAAATTTATGTTGAACATTCTGCTTTTTGGGGACGTACTTCTTTATGCGCCTCTAGTTCAGGTTATTTTTCTTCTTTCTATTTTCTTCTTATTGGAGGGTGGTCCATGATCATTTAAGCTTGAAGGCAGCGTATTATGATTTGTTTAAAAAGCAGCCTCTTTCACCCCATTTTTTTTACGACGATCAGGGAAAGGTGACCGGAATCGCGTTGGGTTCCACAACCTACACATTGCTCGAAATCTAGCCCCTCACGGGGGGCCTGCACCACCTCGAGGTCGTTATACGCTTTCTTTAAACATGTAGTAATCTTTTGCTTTCATTGTTGGAAATGCTCTGAGAAAGTATCACAAAACATAAACAGAATATGCGGAGGTTTCAAGACAAGAGAACATTCGAACTGCTCTGAGAAAGGTTAACAATTCCGAAAACTTCTGTTGAACACTATTTATGTGTACTGAAGCACAATTTTTTTTGTATCTCCACTATTACATGAACCCACAGAGTGTGTGTTAAAACATTTGAATGTGGCAGAACCGTAATGCGGTTAGGGATAGAGGGACCAAGAAAAGTGGATGAATGTTTTCGATTTCGTTTATGCACGGCAATGTTTACGTGTAGTGTTGCACATATAAAGAGCGTGGTTCCTCTTCATTTTTATAATGGGGAAATCGTGTTTTCCACTTGTTACTGATACCTATGATACCTATTTTTTGGTCCTACCTACTATATCGAGATTATTCTTCTTTATTATCCATTTTCTTTGTTTAGCCTTATGAAAGTGATGGTCCAGCCAGAAGGCAAATATCCTTTGCTTTTGGCCATTGAAATGGGTCGCCTAAATATAGTGCGAAGAATGCTAACAATGGGTGCAGATGTACTGGTGAAAGACATTAATGGGAACAATGCCATTCATTACGCCTCACTTGCCAGCGTCCAGATGCTAGAGGTATGATTCTTTTCGTGAGGAAGTTCGCAGCTATTTAAACTCTCTACAAACTACTCTCCCTTTTAATGAAATTCACCGAAGTTCTCTAGCTGCATGGCGACTCTCCTGTGATTCCCCTCTTCTTTCCAATGCTCAGACATCAGACGTAAAATGTTCTTCATTTTGTTCAGTTGTTGTGGGAATTCGAAAGCTGCCATGCACTCATCAATCAGACTAATAATGAAGGATACGTGCCGGTCATGTTGGCAATACGAGCAGCAAATCCACGTTGTTTCGCTACTCTTCTCAACTTCGGTGCGGAGCTGAGTATGCGTGTGCAAGGACGCAATCCTCTATTCGAAGCCATGCAAAGCAAAGGAAAGAATACTGAGTGAGCATTTATTTCCGAATATTTCAAATTAGAAGCAGAACGTGACAAATTTAGGAAGAGGATCATGAAATCATAAGTTCAATTCGTGATCATTTCGGGTATGCTTGAATTTCTAAAAGGAAGGAGCGAAAGAAGCGTAGTTAGAAAAAAAATACAAACTTGATTTTTTGAAAAAAATGCCACTACATTTAACTTCTATGGGGAATGGTGAAGAAGTACCCGTATGATGTGCCGCCGCATACCCAGCAGGGGGGAACGGTAAAGAGGGTCCCGGCGGATTCTCCGCTATGCCTCCCAGACATAACGTGCCCAGTGGATATGCCGGCGGATACGCGGGCATACCTCGAAGAGGTCACGCTCCAGTCGTTCATGAAGATGATCCTCTCCGTCATAGATGTCCTTCTAGCCAGAGACGCAGAAAACTGCGGAGTTACAAGAAAATATAGAAAGAAGAGTGGTATGAGTTGTCGAAATTACCGAGTATGTCAAAAAAATACTAGTGTTAGATAGAAGTACATGGGATTTTGTATGGTGTTCTTGTGAAGAAAGGGATTGAGTTTGTCGTTATATCAGCTTCAGAAAGTCTAGAAATCTTACGAAATTTGAACTCTTTTTCTTCCTGTAAGTTCCAAAAAGTCAGAGATACAGAAGGTCTCTCTGTCCGGAAATAAATTAGGCTATAAAAGAAAGCTTGGCTGTTACAGGATAACGGTAATTCTCATTACCGTTACTTTTGAAAGCTGGAATGTTTAACGAAAATTTTTATGCTAATTTGGAGCAATTAGATACATCCTTATATCATACTTCACGCGAGGATTTCTCTTGCTTCTGGTACGATTACAAGATTGAGATCACCTTACGTCACAAAATTGCAGTGAATGTGTCTGATTCTCCAAAACAATTTAGTGGATAGTGAATTATATCCTAGCCGGTGATGCAGCGTATGATTAGCGGTAGGTAAGCAGAGTCAGCTATTTAGGTGCCAACGAAAGTGAATCTATTTAGGACACGCACCGTCGCTAATTGCTCTGACGAAGCATGACCGGGGCATGCTCGAAATTCCGCCGGGACCCTCTTTACACGCACTCCCCAGCGGGTTATTGAGCGTCGTTAATTGCACCGCGCGTCTCCTGACAGCGTCATGATCGCTACAGTAGCCTGGCTGCTCCTCTTGTGCTCT